>NC_141757.1:86700576-87002243 GCF_982258835.1 Parasteatoda tepidariorum
ACCTGAGCAAGGGGAAAAAATTGCGAATTATTATCATCAACGTATTTACGTATTCAATGTACCAATTTATTTGACAATGATGCTAAAAGCAGGCTCATAACAAAATGGTTGAGTACAGTTCAGTCAGGCGAAAAAAAACTAGTTTTTCTTATGGTTCAAAGTTGAACCAATTTTACTGAGGGAGTAAGAGTTCTGTTTATTTTTGAAAACGTACAAATTTATAGTGCAATGTACAATGCAAATTTATAATGCAATGTATAATGCAAATTTATTATGAAAATTTTTAATAAATAAATAGAGAATGCGTGAGTGCGTGAAATGTTTAGTCACAAAAGAAAAAGGCTATGGAGAAAAATCAAGGGATAGTGCACAAGTAGCTCCATCTATGTATCATGAAAAGAGTCAACTGATCTGCAACAATTAAAATAGTTTACTTCAGTCATCGATACTAGACCAATTTAATGCTAAGGATTTCCGTAATACGCAAAATTTTTTCAAAGTTATTGAATGTCTGAAATGTAACGCTAAGATGTCTATTTTGCTAAGGTTCTGTTGTCTCCATGGAATTTTTCACATATTGAGCTAATTGGAATGATTTAGCACAAGCCTTTCGGTATAAAGCTGGAAAGAATTATTCCTTTTTGATAAATTCACTCTTTTTTAATTTGTATAAAATTGTTAAAATATATGCAACAAGCTGTAGGCAGTGATTTGTGAAACTTCACTGTCTTAAAAAATTCGCCAATTATTTTTCATATATTTGCGTGTTTTATTATTTAGTTTATTACTACAACTATCAAGTAATACAATTTTCAATTAAACTTAAAAATGAATGAGTATACACATATTTTTTTAACCGATTTAGAATTATATGGTAGTTGAAAAAAATTTTCCTATGCAGATTATTTTTTAATGCATTTAATGACTTAACAGCATTTGCAAATGAATTTATGACATTTTGTCATTCATAAAAAAACATTGATGTAGGTTTTGAAAAGCTGTTATAAAATGTTGAAAATTTTGAAAGTGTGGCACTAATAATTATCTTCAAATTCTGCAAAAATCACCGAGAAATAATTAAATATAATATAGAATGATTTTTAAAGTAGTATTAAATTTAACTATATCAAAAAACCTGTTAAAAAATCTAATAAAATAATTCATGAAATCATTAAATACATGTGAGTTTGATTATTTCTCCTTCCACTTTCTTATTAATTATCAAAATTCCTTATTGCAGAACTAGATTCTATACCCTTTGGATGCCGATGTTCCGAGTTCAAGCTATTTTGCGATCATCAAAGCCTCTCTAAACCTCCCCATGATTTACCAAAAAATGTTCAAGAAGTGTAAGTTATAAAAATCTTTTTTATTCACTTATATTTAGATATTTTGAAACAAAAGTTATTAAATTTAAGTTCCCTGCATAAAAATCAGTAAGAACATAATCTTAAAACCGAAACTTTTTTTGAAGTTCTTCTAAGTTTAGAATTAAACTTTCATTTAAGAAAATTGTTTTGAAACAAATTAAATGTAAATAAAATTTGAACTGCAAAAAATTTATTAAATCTATTTTTTCCGCTGAAGAATTTGAAAGAAATTGCATTTATTTTTAATTTGAATAATTAAGGCTAAAAAGTAAAATAATGTCATTAATTGTTTTAAATTCTATGACCAATTAATTACCTTAACTCCAGGTTAATTTTTTGTGTTTGTTCATTTGTCTTCCATAATTCCCTTACGGCTCAAATTAAACTTTCTTTTACGAAAATTGTTCTAAACCAAATGAAATAAATGTATATGAAGTTTTGACTGTAAAAAAATTTATTAAATGTATTTTAGTTATACTTTTTAGTTACAAAACGATTTTAGAATTGTATTATTTTTCTTTTCTCGTTAAATTGTTATCTTATAGGATTATTTTTTCATGTATCTCATTAAACTTTATTTTTAACTCATTAAAATAAACGTATTTTCCAATATTATATATAAACTAGTCATAACTCAAAATTAATCATACGTCATAAGAAAAACCATCATATTTTTAGTAAAGCTCTTATTATTATTATTTTTTAAAAAAAAACGTAATGTAATTTAGTTTTATATTCTATTTTCACAGGGATTTGTCTGAAAACCATTTACAAATTTTAGATACAAAATCATTCCAGCGAAATGAAAATATTCAAGTTTTGTAAGTATTTTTTTTTTAACTTTTTAATATTTTCTTCCATTATGTTGTAACAATAAAATTGGTAACACTGAATAAAATCATATTTGTGCTATAGATATTTTTTTATTAATTGTATTAAGTTCTGCGTTGAAGTGTTAAAACAACCATAATTTATACAAATAATTTTTGATACGAACGTTAACAGTGTCATTTTGTTTTAGAATCTTGAAAGGCTCAAAGGTTACGCTTATAAACAAGGATGCATTCAAAAATTTGCCCTCTCTAAAAAACTTGTAAGTACATTATTGTTTCCTCTATTTATAAAATATTTAAAAGTGATTTATTGTAAAATTTTTACTAAAATTGATTAATTTCCAATTATTTATTTTGATCTATTATTTTTTTAGCCATTTGGGAATATTTTATTAGCATTCAATACCTTTTTTTACAACATCCCTTAAATGTGTGTAAGACGGTGTTATAAATTTCCATTTTATTTCCTATCCAGCGTTGAACAGTCGACCCAATTCTGAGTTTATGACAACCAGTGTTCAATTCAACAGCCCTTTGAACACAACCAAAGGAGCTTCTGGATTAAGCATTGAGAGAAACTATCATTCATACAGGACTTTTTTTATGGAACTAACCCATATTTGCGTTAGATGAATATGAAAACCACGAAAACCTCTTATGTTTAAACTGGCAGCAAGGATATTAAAACCAATGATCCGTCTACCACTGTGGATGTCTTACTTTAGCAATGTGGCTAGTGCGAGCTGGATGCAAAATTCTTACCGACCAGCCGCCGCTGAAATTCGAAACTGAGTCACCACATTAGGAGGCGAGCGCTCTATACTCTGGGCCACCACGGTTTTATAAATTTTCATTGCAGTAATTGTGTAGTTTTTTCTAATATTAGAACTTTCGTTGTTAAATTACACAGTGGTAGACGTATCATGGGTTGGAGTCCCCTAACCGTGGGAAATTTTCGTAGTTTTTCTCTTCATATAACGCAACTGCGGGTTAGTTCTATCATGAGTTCTCCACGAAAGCAAATTTCTCCAAATATTCATATACAATGAATAAATTTGCAATTTTCCTTGGTTTATAATATGCTATCGTTTACTTTTAATTAATTTTTGATGTAATCTATGTTACTTGCTTTTATATATTATATAAATAATCTTTTATTGTGCTTAGATACCTTACAAACAACGAAATCAATGGTATCAGTGAAGGAACTATGGAATCAAATTCGCAGCTTAATTTCTTGTAAGTTTTATAAAAGTTTAACTTCCTACAATGCTTTAAATGTATACACTACAGTTATATGTTGATTTAATTATTTTTCTAAAACGCATCACTCTTTGAATATGGATGACACACAGGAATATATTTACATCATCTCATTTTGGAATTCTTGTCAATAATGAATGTTAATTGATCAGCCTTTTGAAGGTCAAAAAATAATATTTTAGTCAGTTGAAGATGGGATTAAAATCATCGAAATCAGGTGGATTACTAACCGATAATCACCTTCCACTTCCTCTCATTTTCTTCCATAAACAGAACTGATATTTTGGCGTTTTTAATAGCACATTCCTCCATATTGATTAAGGATATTCGGATGATATACAGGGTATTTATAAAGTCCCGGACCCATTTTGATGTTTAATGACTCATAAAATAATAAAGATAGATTAAAATTAAAATCATAAATAGTTAGATAGACTCAAGAAGTTTCATGACCCTTGTCAATGAACTTTCCTTCGTCGCACGGAGAATATCAAGTTAATAGTCAATTTCATGCCAGGTAGCGGCAAACATGTCGGCATCCACAGAGGCTATTGCGGTTGTAATTCTGGCTTTTAGGTCATCAACGTTCGACACGATCCTCCTGTAAACATTGTCCTTTACAAATCCCCAAAGAAAAAAGTCCAGCGGCAGTATATCAGGTGATCTGGGTGGCCAAGGAATGGACCTCCTCGCCCAATCCATCTTTCTGGAAAATAGTCATTCAAAGAACTATGAACGATGATACCCCAATGAGGTGGTGCAACATCTTGTTGCAAAAAGACATGCGGTTGAAGCTCTTCTAGTTGTGGAAATACGAAGTTTTCCAACATGTCTAAGTATACGACTGATGAGACTGTCTTTTCTGTAAAATATAAAGGCCCAATGACTCGGTCGTGCATTAGTCCACACCACACATTAACCTTTGGGGAATCCCTTTGTGTCTCACGGTATTCATGGGGGTTTTCAGATCCCCATATGCGCACATTATGGCGATTAACAATGCCAGAAACATGAAATGCCAGAATTACAACCACAGTAGCCTCTTGCCGTTACCTGGCGTGAAATTGACTATCGACTTGATATTCTCCGCGCGACGAAGGGGACACACGTGGAAGTTCATTGACAAGGGTCATGAAACTTTTTGAGTCTATCTAACCATTTATGTTATTAATTTTAATATATCTTTATTATTTTATGAGTTATTAAACATCAAAATGGGTCCGGGACTTAATAAACACCCTGTATATTTTCATATTCCTTGAATATTACTTTTAAAACCTTTTGGAAAGTGCAATTTATTATTTACTTTTTGTCTAAGAGTCTGCAAATATTTTATAGGATGGTATTTATAAAAGTATGTGCATTTAGAGATACCATCACTTACAAGTCTTAAGAATACCTGATATGATAAAAGGATACCTGACTTTTCAGGTTCTGTTAGATAATATTGAAATACAAATAAAATACAAACAAAACTATCAAGAACTGAAACTATAACCATCTTTATTTATTCAAATAGTGTAAACAAATTATTTATTATAAAAATATCTTGAGCCTTAATATCGTATATCTAAGGAACATAGAGTTTGTTAATGCTACTTTCTTAGCTCTTACTTTTGAATTAAAGTCTGAATATCCGAGATTTAAATCTGTGTTTTTCTCTTTTGAACTGACAAAATAATAAGGTGATTAGCGGAATTTTAAAATAGATTTACTTCCTTTATATTTGCAAACATCTTTTTAATTTCTTAAGTACTACTGTTATGTAACCCTGGTATTGGTAATATTTGAACAGAATTAACATAAAAGTTGACTTGTGGTATTTGAGAGTTTATTGAGACAATGAAGCTCAGATCCAATTAAAATCACCGATTATTGATGATATTTTTCGAAATGCAATTTCATGAGGAAAATTACGTTAATAAAGAGGGATTATTTTTGTTAAATGGAGTCAAACTTGTTTAAAAATACAGAACTTAACTTGCGTTTAACAAAAATAAAGTGAATATGTTAGATGTGCATAGTACTCCAAATGGTACTTAAGAAACGCAAAAAATGTTTGTAATATAATGTGGTGGAGATACTATTATTAGTTTTGTGTAGGATTAATCTAAATAGAAATCGTTTAATCTTATAATGCGTGATATTTGAATGAGCGAATGTCGAAGATTAAAAAGGATAATTAGAATGGCTGACTTAAGTTTACTTGTGAAATAAAATATTATGATTATTTTGTAAAAAAAAAAACTTCTAATCAACAGAATTTTTCATTGACAACTCAGGTTAAGAGGATTTAACTGCTGTAACTTGTAGCATGCATATTCTGATTTCCGTTTATTTTCGTTAAAAGTTCAATTAATGTTATCAATTGCATATTATTTTCTTTGTTATTTTCTGGCAAATGTCTGTTTTACAATGTTTTAACTATCTTTAGCAATAAATAAAAAAATGAACTAGTAATAGTTCTCTGTGATTTTAATCGTTAATAATTTTAAAACACATTTTTCTTTTTAGGGATTTGTCTTATAATCCTATCACAGTGTTATCAGAGGGAGCTTTTAAAGGATTACAGAATTTGGAAACATTGTGAGAATTTTATTATTTGTAACATTTTTTATAAATTTCAATAATTTTACTTCAATCAATATTCACTAACAAAAAAATGACTGTTTGGCTTATGGCACTACTGATGACAACTATTTTTGCCTGCCATCGGAATTAAATTATTTTAACATGATCTCATTGTAGAGAATTTTGTGAGTTTTTGTTGTATTGCCATCTGTGTCATTGTTCAAGAACTTTAACTAATTGTAAAATTGTAAAAAAAATGTGTAGTAGAATCTCCATGGGACTCCATCCCGCCTCTTATGAAAGTAGCAAACAATAAATTTTTATCTTCTCCAGTTTTTATTTAATTGATTTCTCAAATATCAAATAAATTTTGGTACACTCAGTAGACAGAGGTAGAAAAAAAAATTTCCGTCTGTGGGCGATTCTTTCGTTACGTGTGTTACTTTTACACGACATATTTCAACTTTAACACTTATTATAATAAACTTGTTAGATATTTTTTATGTTTTTCTTAATTTGTTGTTAAATCTATATGTGTTGTAAGTTTACAAAACGAAGATTGAAGGCGCAAATTAAATTGATGTTGAAAAAAAAAATTTCTGAAATTTTGTTACGTGTGTTACCCTTTATAATGCTAGATATTTGAAACTTTGAATAGATTCATTTAATTCTGTGAAGTATAAAGGCAAAAAATTAAGATATTTTCTTTTATAGAGAGATACAATATCGAAGCTGTGTTTAGTGATTTTTAAAAATTTCTTGCAACAGTAAAAACTTCTTTATTTTGGTGAAATTGGTGCGTTACGTGTGTTAACTGAACGTTACGTGTGTTACCCTCTGTGAATATTTCAACTGAGAAGTCATAAATGTTGCACTAAAACATTTATTTATTTTAATTTAGCAGAAGAAAAACAATTTATTTTAGCAAATAAAATAGTTAATGGTCTGGAAAGATGGTTGTAGCCCTTCTTTATACTGGTTTAGAGAGTAAAACATAGCAAATCCTAGGCACATCTATTCCTTCAAAATCATTTCTGTTTGGAAACAAAAATATGCATATTTTCCAATTATTTTATGCAAATATTGCATTTTAAGTTTACAAGCATGTGCATTTGCGTCAATAATGTTCCCGAGATAGAGCATATGTCGTTTTAATTTCAGTTATAGGCGCACTTCTGATCAGGAGGGAACAGAAATTGACTTACTGACTATTTGTGTGCCACAATGTGCATCTATGCATCTTATTCAAGTATCTAACGATACTTATGCATAGATTTTATGCTTTGTATTACCGTTGCCATGTATTGATCTTTTCAATTAATATCTTTATTTCCTTTTCGCTAATATATAATACTGTTGTATTAGGCATGAGTTGATTGGTTAGCTTTGCAAACAACACTGGATAGCAAATAAATTTTTTTGTATAACAACACAATGATATAAATAACTTTGCTTTTTGTTTCGCTTTCAAGATTTTGTACTACACATCTATCCCATAGAAGGAACTTCTGCATGTGATATCGTAAAATATTTCCAAATTAATTTCTTTTTTTATATTTTGATTGACAAAATATGAAATAATTCAACCATATATTTATTTTTAAATTCTTAACTTGACTTATTACTATAGAAGGTTTCTGTTAGCTCATCTTCTGAAGTAGAATCGTTTTTAAACAGTCTTAAAATAAAAGTGTAGACATTGTTTCACCTTTGTCTTTGCCTTAGGAAAATATTGTAAAGGACTCTATTTTAAACTCTTTAGGAGAGTATCGTCTAAGACAACAGCTGCTGTGAATAACGGAACTGTGGCTGGATAGCATGATGCTGATTGAAATTCGTTTTGATATTCAAAAGAATATGTCTCTGCAAAGTCAACTTGAATTTCCCTGGTTTTAATGCTAGATATGTTTGTTTGGAGAGTATCACCTCGGATTCTTTTAACTCTTACGTATTATTGAAAGTTAGTCCAATTTTCAAGAGTTATTTCAAAACATTCTTCTTGCACATTTGCCATTATATATATTTTATTGTGAGCTATTGTCATCTTTTTCTCATCGTTACCAAACTACAATAAATGATGGTTAGAAACCTATAACAAGCAATGAGAAATTTTTGTAAGTATCAGAAGCCCCCTTCCAACAATTAGATCCAAAATTTCTTTTACTTTATATACATAAATACTTCTACCATCACCATGTATTGTCATAAACTTAATTTTAACCTTCCAATTAAAGAATAAAAATTTCATGATATTTGTTTTGATTCTAAGTTTTACAGTAGCAATAAATTTTTCAGTCATAAAGCACTAAATATGGAAAATTAAACAATGTTTAGGATGCAACTGACAAAAATCAGTATAAGCCTCTCTTAGAAACATTGTTAGATAGTTCTTTCGTTTTATTGCCCGTTTTTCCCCGTAATAATCCAGAGAACCAGCTCTTGTTTCAATACAAGCATAGTATAAACAATCTAACTTTTGGAGAAAATCCATTTATTAATAATTAAGTTCATCTGAAATACTTAGTGGTGAACCTTTTACATCATTATCAATCTATTTTGAAAGTTCAAGTCTAACTTTCATTATTTCCTTATTTCTTTCCTTTGAAGTGCAGAATCTTATGCTCTTTTCTTTTTTTCTTCATCTTCTTATTCTTTTAAATCCAGATAAGGACACTATTTCAAGCTTATCCATTTTATAATAATCTAGCAAATGCAGTCGAAATATTCTACTTAAACATAAACGTATAACAAATAGAAGTTTGGGAAAACAATTTCCAAAAGTTTCAAAATCATCGTCTTATTATGCTGTTTTTTTATTAATGCTTATACCGACCTTATTTTACAAAAAACCACAATCTTACAATTCCGTATTTGTGGCATTGAAGTTGCGTGGCGGTTATAAAAAATGTCCGAACATGATTTAAATCTTTTATTGAAAATAAATAAATAATTAAAGTGTATAAGTACCTCTAACACACATAACAGTAACGCGCGTAACTTTTCGTTACGTGTGTTACCTTGAATAAAATTAATTATAAAATTTTAACTATTGGCAGTTTTAATTCGAGAATTTTTTCCGTTGCATATCTTGCCTTCTTAATTTATAAAACAAAAAATTTTTACATTTTCTTCTTTACTAAAGTTTTTACAGAAAAAAATGCAAAATTATGTTACGTGTGTTACTGGGAAATTAGACTATCTTGATTAATCGACCTTCAAACAAGCAAAAAAATTTAGGCCAAATTAAAAAAATACATTAAGCAATGATAAAAGAGTAAAATAGTTATATTTATTACTAAAAACTATTTTATTGCTCTTTAATATTTTAAGAACTGCATTGGAATATAGCATAACAAAGAAGAGAACTCCTGTTAAAATTCATAGTGTTCCACCTTTTGTTAGAATTCACATAAATATTTTTTGTAATTCAAAAAACTATCTTAACTATTAAAAAATGTACATCTTCTAGATTCCGAAATTGTGTCATTTTTGATTTTACGATAATTTTGAAAATTTAGTCACTCAGGACCACTTTTCGTGGAATCGCCCCTGTCACAAATTGCAAAATTCAAAGAACAAGTTTGTAAACTTAAAAAAAGCACACAAACTTGTAAATATAAAATCTTGAAATTTCACATTTTTTCTAGCGTAGTATATGCCACAAAGATTAATGAAAAAATTATGCTAAATTGTTTGTAACTATTTTTAAACACGTAAACGTAAACATTTTCTGAAGGTATAAATATTTATTTTTAAAATTCATTTATTTTTTTACAGGGATCTCCGGCACTGTTTCTTAAAGGATCTCCCATCCGGTGTATTTGATAGTCTAGTCAATTTAAAAATATTGTAAGTTTCTTTTTTGGCAATGATTTTTATGCTTAATGTTCTTTTAAAATGTTCTTTTGAATTTAATATTTTCGATTGATGTGTTTTATAATGATCATCACTGAAGTATTCAAAAATATAACTATACGAAGTTTTATAGATAACTGCAACTTTTTCAAGCGATATATTCTTTTGTTTACTTGAACATTTTCTATACTTATGTGTTAATTAATGAATGCTAATACTACAATCAAGACTAATAGTAGGCGAATGCGCGGTCACAAAATCTAAGCGAAACTTTATAAAAATAAGTACAATATTGTTATAATTTTGTTTTTATGTAGTTTTTGTTACATAACTTTAAGTTTTTGTTGAAGAATAATTATTTTGCACTAATTATACTAGGGTAAAATCTAATGCTAATGGTTTCGAAAGATTTTGAACATACACTTAATGTTGAATAAATTAAATAAATGGTGGTTCACGTCCTAGGGAGGGCTGGGGTATGATTCATATGTTGATTTCCACTTAAAAATGACACAGGGATGTTTCAAAAACGCATTCAATAACAGCAGATATTGTGTTAGAGTCTCGAGAGGAAGTTTATATTGTTTTTCTCTACATCAGTAAGGCAAATGTGGGTTAGTATATTCCCTCAAAAATCCTTTTTTTAAATCCTTTTGTATTGCAAAGTCGTAAGAATGCATAGTCGAAATCAAAAGCATAATATCGAAATTAGCGAACAAATGTAAATTATCAAACTTTTACAAAGTTTGCCTTAATTTCGCTAGATTTAAAAAAAAGATTATCCCAAAAATAAATTTTAACAGAATGTTTATGCTACCAAATATTACAATTCATTGAAAATCTTGAATATTAAAAAATAATGAGTGCGCTTTTCTTAATGAATTTTCTTCTTGCAATAAAAAATTCAATATTTCCAGGATCATAACTTTGCTAATTTTCAGAATATTGCAACTGCCATTCAAAAAATATTATCTCTCTTCCTTTTTTAGCCATTCATTTTTCGTAAAAGTTATCGCAGTGTGTTGTTATAATAAAATGCTAACAAATCACGTATAAAACTTTTGCAGAGTAATGTTTTGAAGAATATGATTGTTTTTCTCTTGTTAATATGTGAGGGAAATTTCTTTAAAATTTTGTCTTGACTGTTAATAGCGTTTTTTGTGAATTATTTTTAGCTTTAGCGATGATTTGTTTGCAGTTTACTTTAAAATAAATATAATTCATTTGCCTCTTTATTAAAAATATCTTTTAGGTTTTTGGATCACAATCAGCTCACAGGTATTACAAAATCAGTGTTTCAGAAACTTTCAAATTTAGAAATGTTGTAAGTATTTTTAACTAGCCTTTATTATGATTTTTTTTTACAAATTAGGGCTGTCCCAAAATTCAAGCAGATTTGAAAATGGCACCATTTGTTGAACAGTTTATAAACATTTTTAGACATTTCTTAATTAGGCAATGTTTCGGTTTGTTTATCACAAGTTCCCGTCTAAACCACTCAATTTATCTAAACCAACTCATCCAGAACACTCGTTTTTTGCACAAAATTCCTAAATCTAAGATACATGAGAACAAAATCACAAGCCACCCACGCCTTGAAAGAAGAAACTGAGCGCTGACTCAATGAAATTTAACTACATTTATGCAATTGATACCTAAAATTTTGACTGAAAATGCTAATTGTCAATTTAAAACATGGATATCATTTACGTAATATGATATTCCATATATTTCTCCATACTTTATAGTTTATAATCATCATTAAAATTGAACAGTGCACGAAAAGAAAGGACACCCTGGGTAACTTTTAATCTAAAGTTTGGATTTTCACGTACTAAAACGCAGTCTTAAGGATTGCAGCACAATCCTTAATAAATTAATTAATTAGTGCCGATGAAATTTTACGTTTCGAAACCAGACACCAAAAAGTTCTTTTACTGTGTAAACATATCTTTTTTTCCCGACGAATTTGGATTCCTAATACTCAAAAACTTGATGGTAGCCGCGTTCTGAAATAGGGTTTCTAAAACTTAGGCAGGTGAGCGATCGAAAGTTTGGACCCCTTAATGTTAATTTCACTTTTTGCATCTTTCGCCATATCTCAAGAACTTTTACTATTACTGTGCAAAAAATATTTTTAATAATAATTTTTTATTTTTTCATTTTAAGTAATAATGATCGAAAATTTTGAGTTTTAAGTTATGCGATTTCAAACGTCAAAACAAAAAATTTGAACGAAAATGGCAGAATGGTTATTCTTCTCCTTCTTCTATAGCTCTACAGCCCTTGGTGAGCTTGTTCCACATTTCTAATCCATACAGCTCTCTGTTTTCACTACTCCCGCCATCTTCATTATTTTTAAGTCTTTAATAATGTCGTCCTTCCACCTTTTCCTTGGGTGGCCATTGAGCCTGATTCCCATAGGTGTCCAGTTGATGATCTTTTTCAAGCCGCAATCATTGTCTCTCCTTTGTCCAAGCCATGAGAAGCACTGAATTTTGATAACAATATTTTTTCCATTTATCATTTGCTCAATTTCTAGGTTCGACCTAATTCTCTATTTGCCGTCATTAATAGATCATATTACTCTCCTCAGGACATTTTCCGAATGGTTCTAGTAAAATCAAATTTTAAATAAATTCTTAATAATAATTTTAGCTTTAACATTGTTTAAGTAATAGGAGTTAAAAAAAATTTATATCACAGAAACTATTTGACCGATTGCGCTTAAATGATGTATATTGCCATATAAAATCATATTCCTTAAAATTATATAAAAATTTGTATTCCTTACCTTACAATTCAAATTTTGTTCCACTATTATAAATTAAAATAATAATAAATGATAAGTAATTATTGGGCATCGTTTTTTTGCGTATTATTTTATTTTGATAAACGAATTTTATAATTGTGTGTAAAACTTGTTCGATCCTCTTAAAATGTTCACGAAATATGCAAAAAGTTAAATTAACATTAAAAGGTTCTTAATTTTTACCCATCTGTTTTCTTAACAATTGGAACCTTATTATTTCAAAAATTGCAGCTGTTTGAAATTTTTCGAGGATCTAATCCCATTGAAAAAAAGGCATATATCAGATAAATTCTGTGAACTATTAAGATTGAATCTTAGTAGTTAAATTCCGATCATTACATTGAAAGTTATTCCAGGCTTTCCGTTTTTAATCTTTATTTACTTATTTTTTTGCGTACTGTTCAAATATAAATTTAAAACATATGTTTTCTATTAAAATTACTTTTTGCGGGAATTTTGGGACACATTGTAAAACTTATCTGCTAATCTTTCTTTTACACAAAGTCAGGGGTCTGTTTAGAAGAAATTTGGGTCCGTTAACGGACCCTTCACAGAATATCTTTTCATGAAAACGGACCCTTCACAAAATATTTTAACTTAAAAACGGACCCTTCACAAAATGATTTTTCTTTTAATCGGACCCTTCACAAAATGATTTTTCTTTTAATCGGACCCTTCACAAATTTGTTTATCTTCATTATTATTTTGTTAATCGAATAAACCCTTCCCAGGGTAGAAAACAACAAAGATGGATGTAAACTAATTCAGTTTTGTCTTCGGCAGACGATTCTTCCATTATTCGTCCGGAATGAATATTCTGCGTTCAGCAGTAATACGCTAAATACCAAATATTTGTATGTTGCATCTCTAATTTAGAAGCAGCAATTGTTGTTTATTTTTTAAAATTTAAGTTCTTTAATTATAATTTTACAGTGTTGAGCATAATCTTGTATGTCTTTACAATTTAAAAACTCCTTGAAAAAGTTTTTTTGTTGTTGCAATAACGGACCCTATTTGCACAAATTCATAAAAGCGGACCTGGTTGAAAGAATGTGAGTAATATTTTCACAATTTCACGAAAAACGGACCTTTCACAAAATGTCTGGACAGACCCCTGAAAGTGATACAAGATTGTGTATTTAAAATTAAATCTGAATTGTTTTGAAATAAGCATTCTAAAATTAATTTTTTTCCAGATATCTGTCTTGGAACCAGTTAACATATGTGCATATGAGCTACTGGGTTGGTCTAAAAAGCTTAAAAACTTTGTAAGTAATGTAAAAAAATAAAAATCATTTCTCTATGCCACTATTTGATTTCATTATTTCAAATATTCCTTCTTTTTTAAATGAATATTTTTTTTCACAGGGCAATCTCTGAAAACAAAATATCTGCTCTTCATTCAACGTCTTTTGGAAACATGAGCACACTTTATAAGTTGTAAGTTTTTTTTCTTTAATTCTATTATTTTATTGATTCATTTCGGTAGCACTTTTGATTTACATCTAATTTTACTTTGTTGACATCTAAATTTTTCAGATTTCATTCATTCACTTTATCTAAACTTTTAATTTTTTTCTTTTATTGCTTCTATGCTCTTAACATTTTTACGTTATTTTTTATTTATTTATTTATATTTTGTTTAAATGTTTTTGTAATTCCTATTATATTTATAATCTTCGTATATCGAAAGTTTTAAATAATTTATTAGTTTCTTCTAAACTCTAAATATACATATTTTTTAACAAAGAAAAAAAAAAGCACTTCTTCATCAATCTTATCTCTCCGTTCTTTTTTTATTTGCTTTTATATATTCTTTTTAATTGGATTTTGTAATTGGATAATTTAATTTTGTTCAGGAGGGGAAGTTTTCTGAGCAACTTCTCCGATGCCATCGGCTGAAAGTTGCGTAATCACTTATCTAATTATTTTGACGCTGTAATTATCGAATCATTTTGATGCCACACCGTGATCGATAAAATAATAGTTTAGTTGTAATGATATTTTCCTCAACTTGTAAAACTAAAGTTATTTTACTTACAAATAGAATCTTGTAGTGCTCAGAAAGATTCAGTATGAAAATCTCTGAACACGAACTATTAAGACTAATTTGGTCTTAATCCCTATGGAAACAAACTAGGTTTAAACAAAAAGTTATATTTTTAAACTTTTATTTATATCCTTGGCTCGTGGCAAATTTTTAGTGAACTTGTCATCAATTAAATTGAACATCTTATTATTTTGCTTTAATGAATTATACAAATTAATCTCAAGAACCCAAAAGTTATTTAAAATAATTCTTTCTATCTGTACAACAATTATGAAAAATATTTTTGCATTTTTATTACTAAACAACTTAAATGGTTGCTAATTCTCCATAAGTAGTTCTCCCTAAATTCTTTTAATTATACTCCATCTTTTAAATTTTTGAATTTTTTGTAACCCCTTAACGATAGGTCAATTTTCCAGAAAACGGTCATAAAAGTGCCTATTTTTTTAATCCCTGAAAATTATATAAAAATATGTGTATGAACAATATATATATTCATTTTTAATTTTTGATTTGTTTTTAGCTTTAAATTTTAAAAAATTAAATTTTTAGGAAAAGCCAACATTCAGAGTTACTATGTCTTAATATTGGTTTTCCAGCAAGCACGGAAAATTTTAAAAATATATGTCTTAAACATTCAAAAAGAATTTTATTAATCTTACGTGTAATATTAGTAATATTACGTGTATAAAGATTAATAATTTTTTATTTGTGCGATAAATTTCAAAGTATGAGATACAGAGGCTAACGTCACAATCTGGACAGTAGTACCGAGTGTCCTTTTCCTTCTTACATCTCTTATTGTTTTCATCTCTTCTCTAACTATCTACAATTACCTTGAAAATATCCTGGTACTGCTATCTGGTGTGTAAAATGAGAAATAAAAAATTTTCTGGGCAAAGGAAATTAATTAGTTTTATTCTTATTGGCGCGTTACTACTGAACACCCCAGGCCGGAAATAACACGGGAGCGAGAAATAGAGGGCGAAACCTCACCCCGTCATTTTCACGAGAGCGAAAAGGAAGGGGTTAAAAGTTTAAATGATCGTTCGAAAAGTTCATTTATTGTAAGAAATTCTTTAATATAATCACTTTCTAACTAGAAAATTTAAAGCAGATTATATATTGTATTTGCTTTTGTTTTACTTCCAGAGATGTACAAGGAAATCACATCAAGCACATAGATCCGGACACTTTCAATGGATTGATCAGTTTAGAGTCAATGTAAGTTTCAGTAATACTTTAATTTTAGCCTCTTAAATTCATGATGATGTAGAAATAGACAATTATTATTGCTAAGTAATTCTAACAGTTATTTAATTAGAAAGTTTCAGTTCTCCGAGCATTTGGCAACGATGGTCATTTTTTCTACCTCCAAATTTTCTTTTATGTTGAGAGAATAATTATGAAATCTAACTGCCAATTGTAGGTGTTTTTTGTAAGAGCGTATGTGGTCATGGCATGACGATGAAAACTTCATGCAGGTTAGTCCAATCATAAAGATACTTTTTTCTTGATTTAATGTATCTTAAAAAGTATTTCGGGCATTCTAGAAGCAGAAAGAGAATGAAATCGCTATCATCACCCAAATCTACAAATAAAACTTATCCATTTAAAAAATATTTCAATTCATTTTTTACATAAATAAGCATGACAGACTTTTTACAGCCATCCCATTTTTGGATTTACAGGTATCGAAGCTCAACTCCATAACTTTGCAATTTTGAACACAACCCAGAAAACAAGTGAACTCCTGTTTCAAACATAGATTTGAAATAGCCTTCGTAGAGGACTTTCTGATGGAACTAACCAGCATTTGCTTAAACGCAGAGATTAAAGCAATTCTCCGTTTCGCTAATTTTCGACGTAATTCGCCTCATTTTGTTTAAAAAATTAAAAATATTGATAATTTAAAGAATCTTCTTCAACTTCCGATAAAATGAGTCATCTCACGTAATTATAGTGTAAATACAGATAATAGTTATTATTTAATATGAAAACACTTATTTGAACGTGAGAATTTTGTATATGAATTTAATAAACAAAAATATGTTTATTATAAATATATTAATGAATATGAAAATATTTACCTCGACCTGCCCCAATTCAGGGCATACGGGTAAATGTTTATTAAAAACCAAGTAAAAACATTAACGAACATAAAATACATAAAGTGCATAAAATACATAAAATACAAAAGTCATATGGCAACAGCCCGTAAATTTTGCGGACGAGCAATATTGTTGAACAAAATTAGCTATCTACAATTATATATTAATGAATATAAATGTTTTATTCTAATTCAGATATTTTATTTTATTTTAGAGATTTTAAAAGAAATGAATTGAAAAGAATCACAAAGACGGTATTTGAACCATTGACTTCTTTAGATTACATGTAAGAAGAACTAATTATTCCAACTGTTATTAAACTCACAATCGTGAATAAAAAATAAAAAACATTTTTCTTATTTTCATTTTAAACTGAATTGTTTGAGATTATGTACGCATTATTTGTTTTAGTTAGAGAAATGATCATAACTTATTGTATAGATGTATTCACAAATTATTGTATTTGCAATTTATTGCTCAACAATTTATTTAGAAAATAATACGGCTTAGAAAAGATTTAAGAGTAAAGCTGTGATTAAAATATCGAACATTTGTGAAGCAGTAAAGTACATTCATTAAATTTTAATTTTTCGTTATCGTCACAATTAAGACATAAAACAAAACAAAAAACACGCGAGATGTCCAATTTTAGTTTGAAATAATAAACAAAATGAGCTAATATTTGCTCATAATGCACTAATGATACAGACATAAATGTCTTCTGCGCTCAAATTTGACATTAATAGTTGTTAAAATTTTTATTATTTATGTAGTTATTACAAACGTTACGTTTTAAACACCTAAATCTAATTTTTTATTAATTTATTTGTTTCTGAAAGAAAAACTCCTTATTATTGAGGTAACAACTGTTCAAAATGCACATAGCGCAGAAACAAGTTCTATTTCACGCGCATTATCATCAATGTACAGTGAGGAAAAAAAAACTTACGAGCGAAACGTACTTTATCTGAATAAACATACCTTTTTGTCGACGAATTCGGATTTCTAATTATCACAATATAGGGGTTAGCCGCTAACTGGGAAATATGGTCCCCATAGTTTGATTAAGAGAGAGATCCCAAGTTTAGACCCTTTAATTGTCAATCTTACTTTTTGCGTATTTCCCCCTACCTCGACAACTTCTTAAGTGAATTTAAAAAACTTTGCACACAATTACGTTTATCCCAAGATTTTGTTTACTAATAATCGAAAAAATTTTCAACTGTAAGGTATACAATTTTTTACATCATTTTAAGGAATGCAATTTTAACTGGCAAAGTGCAAAATTTGTGCGAAATTGGTCGAATATTTTCAGTGAAATAGAATTTCGAGAAAACTCGTATACATACAATTAAATTTCTCTGGAACTATCCAACCATTTTTGCTTAAATTTTGGATTTTGCCATTTAAAATTAAATACTTTAATATGATGTAAGAGATTGCATACTGAGCAATTCAAATCTTTTTCGACTATTACTAAATAAAATAATTAAAATAATTTTTTGCATGGAATTATCTTTGGATAAATGAATTTTATGACTGTGCAAAATTTTTTGACTTTGCTTAGAAAGTTCTTTAGATAGAGTGAAAAGTAAATGCAAAAAGTAATACGTAACAAGTAAAATTTACATTAAGAGGTTCAAATTTTGGATCGCTCTCCTGACCAAACTATGGGAATCATATTTCCCAGATTGTGGCTACCCCCTATATTTTGGGGGGTTTAAAACCCGAATCCGTTGAAAAAAAGGTATTTTTATTCAGAGAAAGTACGTTTTTTGTGTTTAATTTCGTTACTTAAAATATCATCTACACTAATTAATTAGCATGTTTGAGGTCATTCCCTCAAAATATAAAGAATGAGTCCGTAAAAATCCTTTTATTAGATCTAAAGTTATTTCGGGTGGTCAGTTTTTTTTTGCTCACTATACATTCCAAAGTGATTTTATTTAACTACGAAATTTGTAAAAATAAGAGACGCTAAATACATTTCTTTTATTCATTATAAGGCTCATATTTGTGAAGAATTTCATAGATATTTTGTTCTTATTCTTGCAGATATTTTGACGATTTTCATTTATGTTCCTTGGCTTTACACGTGCGCGTGTGTGAGCCTAGAGGAGATGGTATCAGTAGTATTGCTCATTTGCTGGACAGTGTAGTGCTTCGCGTCAGCGTGTGGCTAGTGGCATTTGTAGCAGGACTTGGGAACGTAGCTGTCTTAGTTGGAAGATTCCTCTTCGCAGAACCAAATGAAGTACACTCTTTCTACATCAAGAATCTCTCATTGGCCGATCTTCTTATGTCAGTTTACTTATTTGTCATAGCTGCTTATGATGTTATTTTTAGAGGAGAATACATTCATCATGAAACTAATTGGCGTCATAGCTGGCAGTGTAACGTGGCCGGTTTCATTTCAACCACGAGTAGTGAAGCTTCCATTTTCATATTAGCTGTCATCACTACAGACAGGTTAGTATGTTTAACTTTATGTGATTTAAATTTGCTTTAAGAACAGTTCTTATTCGGCTTGATTTTATTTTTGATTTAAAGAAAATGCTTATTAAAAACTAATAATTCGATTTTGTTCAATGATAGTTAGTTCACATTGAGCGTCGACGTTAACGTCTCACTGTATTACGTCTTCAGCTAAGCTTTTAGAGATCTGCGTTTCTGGCTTGCGTAGAAGACGTAATACGTCAAGACGTCGACGTGGTTTCCTGTGACACCACTTGTACCCGCTAATTAAGCATAAGTGATTAAAATAAGTGTATTGAACATAAGAAAAAACACTTTTTAAATTTACGTGGAATGTAGTGTAACTGCAGTACAATTTTACTTCTTTTTTTCAGATATAAGTCGTACTATAATTGGATACCTGTAAGTGACGTAATCGTAGATAAAAACGTGGCATCGGTCGATTCTGAAACCAATCAGGTTCGACGCATACGCATGACGTCATTTACATCTGATTTGAACCCCGTTGTTAGGTGTAATCACTTCACTTCACTTCTCGAGTTGCAAGCTCCCAATTTATATTAATCATTCAGTCTGCAGCATATTGTCATTACAGAGCATGTAAGAAGATTTATGAACATAAAGTGAGCTAAACGAAATACCCTAAGACAAATTTTCAATGTTTATTTAAAACTAACCCTTATTTTATGATTTACATCTTCAGAAAAATTATTTCAACGTTGAACTGTAATATTAGTTCTTCTTTGACCCACAATACGGAGCAAACTGTCAGCAATCTTAACCAAGTGTTTAAGTGAATGATATTTCCATTCAAAGTGAGCAATAATATCAAATAAACAAGTTTGAAAAGTATGGTAATATAGTTTAACATAGTACCATTTTAAAGTGCAGCAAATCCAAGTAATGCTATCATTCAAGAAGCACCAAAATTTATAACACATGCTAGTTTTTTTAAACATGAAACAAAACGGTGAACTAAAAGAGAAAACTGCTTGTTTTTCACTCATTTCGTGAATAAAACCAATGAGAGGAATTAGAATTTTAAGAGGTTATTTGAGAAAAAAGTCTTCCTTTATGTTAGTTTTATTACACAAGGAAAGAAACCTGTCAAGTTTCCTTACTTGTATGGCATTGACATTTCTGGACTTAAAAAAGAAACTAATTATAGTTATAAAATTAAAATATGCAGCACTTAAGCAATTCATAATATGGCATCGGTTTATCGGAAATTATGGTTTTTGTTATTATTGCACAGTTAGTAAAAATAATAATTAATCCAATAATAAAAGTTAATTTAATCCAATAAATAATTTTTATGCCCTGCTCTATGGTAAGGTATCATGATAAAATTACTTAATTTTACCAAACTCAAATTTTAACACATATTAGAAAACAGTAATTTATTGTTAATTTTACCAAAATATTAAGAAAGAAAAACATTTTTATATATTCTGATCGCTTTGACATACTTTTTTTCTTCAGTGTACATTTAAATAAGCTTTTTGAATAATTCTGAAAATTCCTTTCACTGTATTTATTATAATTTATTTACTTATGTTTTTAAATTTCTCATTAGTTATAATTTTTACATAAAACAAAATAGTATTTTATTTCGTTTTTTTTGTCCCGATTTTATGTGGAATAGATTTATGAAATTCAACTTTTATAAGTCTAGGTCTAAAGGGATTTAGATTACAGTATTCTTCCCAGTTTCTGTTTGTGGACAAATATTATAGTTATTCAATGATTACCATTATTTCAAGGTTTGTATAAAAGATACAAAATTCTATTTACAAAAGAGTAGAAAAAAATACAATCTCGTCAATTACTTCATAATTTTTTTCATCACAGCCGTGTTCAAAATTGTTTGAAGCTAAAAACTTTTTATATGTATTTTCCAAACTAACATCAAACGTATATTGAAAAGAAATTCAATTTCTTTATAAATATTAACCTGAAATTCTGTCTAACAAAACAGATCTGAGGCTTGTCTTTAGAAAATTTAATAAAAGTAGAACTCGTCAGTTTCTTCAAATTTTTCGAAGTAACGATAAAGTATACAAGAAAAATATAGTTTTAAAGTAGAACTTAAACTTAATAATGTATGGGCGAAGTATTCTAGTAAACAGCAGTATAATATTTCCAGTAAACTTTCTTGAAAGCAATAAAGAGGTGAGAAATTAATAATGTACGGATGAGAAATAGTTTAAAATGGTAGTACTAAAGAATTTCGCCAAAAGTTAAGGAAAGATTTATAATTAATAATAAATGAAAAAATGGTTCAGAATATTACTGTTAGTTTAGTAAACTTCGTCAAAATAAGTAGAGATGTTTGAAGCTAAAAATGATTTGTCGAAAAGTGAACAAAATAGAATGCTAATATCGTCTTTCAAAAGTAATAAGAGATTCGAAATTATAAGGTTTGGGAAAAAATAGCGAGAAATAATTCTACTAGTAAAGATTGAAAAATGTAAGACGCTAATGGGATACCTGCAAGTGACGTAGTGTGGGTATTACGATTCTGATTGGTTGTTAAAACGTGGTATTTGTTTACGTTAAGTCTAATTCAGGGGCTCTAGTTTACGTTAACAACTGATTTTCCATTTTATTTCATCGAGTAAGCCAAGGCCATCAAGCATCTATTCTCATAAGTGACACATTATATATTCTTTCAGAAAGATTCTATTACAAGGATCTCAATTCCTTCATTACATACTTATTTACACAAAGGCCGGCGCGTAGCCATGTAGAACATAAACAAACTGATTATGCATCGAAATTGCCAGGTACACAAAACAAAATATATCATGGTTGCAATAAAATACATAAACAAATAATAAATCTAAGTTAAGTAAAAGGCGTAGACAAGAAAGAATTATATTTCAAGAAATTGGATATGCGATACGCAGTTGTATTTAATGAACATCACTTTAATTAACATGCTTACTTATATAGAGAAACTTAGCTCGACTTAAACGCGCCATCCTGTTTATAATCGACCAGCTGCCACTGAGGTTATGTGTCTGTGCATCATTGATCATCTTCTTCTCCAGCTGCATGCATCCAATTGGGTACTTGCAACAGTTCGATAGGAGAGGAAGTGATTATACCCAATCCTGTTATTTAAATCAGATTTTATTAGATACTTGTAAGCAACGTCACGTGTGTGTGGGCGTGTGTGTTGAACCTGATTGGCTTCTAAATCGACAAATACCATGATACGATGACGTCGCATACAAATATCAAATTGAATATATGTGAGAAAGAGTTAAAAAATGTATTGCTAGCAAACTATAAGAATGCTCGTACCATTCATTTCAGTAAAACTAGATAGCATGTAAGTGTTTTAAAATGGCATTCTGATGCACAGTATTTGTTGATTTTTTTCGTAATTAAACTCACAATAAGTTTGCTTCCAATTTAATTTCAAATATAGCGAAATTAAATTAAATAAAACGCTTTCAAATTATTATTATTATTATTTAAAAAAATTCTAAAATAACTTCACTTTTACGAAAATATATATTGTTCATCTTTTCATTTTATAATACAAATACCAATTTGGCTTATTAGTAACTTGTTTTTAGATATATGTCGATCATGCATCCATTGTCAGTAAAAAAACGCACACTCCAATCTGCTGGAGCAGCAATGGCGACTGCTTGGGGAATCGCCATTTTGTTTTCTGCTTTACCATTGCTGAACATTGACTATTACGGAGACGAGTTTTATGGAAACAATGGGGTCTGCTTGCCTCTTCACATACATGATCCATTCGGACAGGTGAGATATGTCGTCAATTGAAATAAAATGTTGTAAGCATGTTGCAAAATGTTATGTAAAATTTTTACCTAAAATTATTTGGTTTGTGAACGAATTCCATGCTTATGAAACATGACGTAACGTTTAAATCACATCAGATGAAAAATTTATTTTTCTTAAAATGTGATAGAGTTGTTAAAGTACAGGAAAAATACATATAATTTAATTTAAATAGACAACTGCAATTTGATTTTGGAACGAAACTATAAAGTACAAGAAATAAATGCGAAAAATATATGGAATAATAGTTAATCTTTGGCACTAAAAATATATTTTTATCCCTTGTCTAAAATATAATACATATATAATAGCAGTGTATACCCCATATAATAGCAGTATAAAATATAATAGCAGTGTTCCCCAACCTTTTTATCACCGCGGACCCGTCAACGTTTGATAATTTTACCGCGGCCCGCTGGTGATGTGTGTGTGAGGGGGAGGGGACGTTGATTGTTTACATTTTAGATTATTTCGATTTATTAATTTTAATTTAATTGTATTTAAACATATGTTCAAAATAAGATGCAGTTACACCAATAAATAAATATAAAGTGATTTAACATTTTAACTTACTAGAGCTTTAAATCAATGAGAACCCTGAGCTTTTTTCTTTGCAATGAGACTGTTCCATCCGGGGGTAATCGGATACAATGACTCCCGAAGTGTGTTGCTTATGTCCAGTTTATTCCGTTGCTTTGTCTTGGTTGCTGTTACTGCAGAAAACCCAGCTTCGCACAGATGGGTTGTCGGAAATGGCAATAGGGATTTAACGTGCTGTGGTGGCAATCTCGGTGTATTCTGCCATGTCTTTAATCCAGAACACCGACAGAGTTGTTGTCTCGAACGTAGTTTTAAGGCTGCCGTCGTCATTTGCAATCTCGAGCAGTTGATCTTCTTGCACACACATACTAGATTCGCCCGATTTGTTGACAAATGGGTAGCACATCCATTCCTTACCAGATATTTTTAATTTGGGGTATAAACCTAGGACTTTAAATTCAGTTTCAATGAAATGGTCGGCCCGGTACCATTTGTACCACGGACAGGTACCGGTCCGTGGACCGGGGGTTGGGGAACACTTCTCTATAGCATGAAAAACCCGAAAAAGTCTATTGTTTGGTGAAAACTTGAAGGCGTATCTGATAATCGCTTTTCAATTCCTGTTTCCTACGCCTATCAAACAGATTTTGTTGCCTTCAGTTCAGTCTTATCTTCGTCAATAGTTATTATTTTTTTGATACTGTCCCTCTTTAAATCTCTGATAATGAGAATTTTTCTCTAACATAAAAAAAACTCATTATATCATATATTTTTATTATATTTTTGTATATTCTTTTCAGGCATGGGAGTATTCAACTTTCATATTTTGCGGTCTAAATTTCGCAGCTTTTCTCTTCATTTTGTTCGCCTACATTTCCATGTTTTTCACCATTTCACATTCTAAGATAGGTCTAAGATGCACACAACAACAGCAGGATCAGAATATCGCCAAGAGGTTCTTCTTCATAGTTGCCACCGATTTCTTGTGCTGGGTACCCATCGTTTTCATTAAAGTCATAGCCATGGGAGGTAAATGAGTATTTCTTTGTCTTACTGTCACTTGAAAATAACGATCCTTCCTTCATAGAAAATGTTTATGAAGTCTAAACAAACACATTTTTATACTAAACACGAATTTACTGCATTTTTATTAGTTAGCTTTCGTGTTTGTAACCATGGAATCTGGCAATCAAAATTTCGGCCATTTTCCGATTAGCCAGGATACTCTCCCCTTTACTGAAGCTCCGTAGACCATTGCAAGCAAAATTTATTGCAATATTATTTCCTATAGGTATTTAACGTTAAACAAATTTCCAAATTTTTAAGACTCAGTGCAGCACTAATATTTTAATTTAAGCTCTGTGCTGGATGTTATCAAAATTTCAAATCATTTTCTAACTTCTACAACTATAATTTATTATCAAACTACCGACAAATAGAAAATGTCGCTAGTAAAATTTCAATTTTTTGACTAGCTGAAGTGATCACTTTGAGTTCTATGTATCATGGCAATGCAAGTTTCCATGGTCGTCTGATCACTTTAAGTAGAACGAATGGCCAAAAGAAAATTCACTAAAAGAAGAAAACGACGAAATGGAAGACAAATTTTTAAAACTTCGTTTTTTAGTAGACTTAAGGAGAAAATATTTCTATTTTTATCAGACTGAAACGAAAAACGTGGAGCGTATCACTTTCGCAATAAACTTTTATCACCTTCAAAACTTTTCATTTGTCTATCGAAAATAAAGCGCGCTTTGTTTTTTTGTTTTACTGCGAACGAAAGCGTAGGGTGTATCAGTTTTACAAAAAACTTCAATCACATTCAAAAATTTCCACATGCGTGAACCGTGATGGCTTTGTGGTTAACGCAATAAACTGTCATTATAAGGGTTCGATTCCCAATTGCGACCAGAAATTCACCAGATTCAGATCAATGGGTATAAACTTGCCTCGGAAGTAAAAGCGGCCTGTTCATAGTGCTAACCACGTTGCCGCAATCATAATGTTGGTCATAAAATTGAGTAGACTCACCCTCCCTGGCTCACGACGGGCTGTTGCGGAAATGCTTCACTTTGTATCGACAATAATTGCGTCCTTCATTTTCGTATTGAGTCTGAAGGAAATGTAATGATTATCTGCTCTTTCCACTTTAAAAGCCTAGTTAGTAATTTTTTCTTTTCTTGGTTTATTATCTAAACTAAGATATTACAAAAATTCTGCTTGCTTCAAATGCATTCTATTATTATACTATAACCCTTATATATAAAATTCAAAATTACAAAAAGAAATGCTTCACTGCACTGAAAGTTTATTTAATTAAATAGCAAATTATTTATTTTATAACAAGTCTTATTTAATCAATCGCAAAGTTTCCTTTATTCAGTAACATAGTGTTTTTTTTTTATAACTGTCATATTCATCATTATTTAAAAGTTTGTAATTAGAAAAATGATGTTTTTCTTCACTGATTCACTAATTACACAATTACCTGATTTACTGATTACACAAAATAGAACTAATGCTTTACAAATTTCAATAACAATAATTAGTCAAACGAGAAAAGAGCTCATTTGACTAATTAGTATTTTTTTATTCGCAAGAACATACTTCTAATGACTTGGTATTGTAATTTTTCTGTAGGAAATGCATTGAATAGGTTTCAATTTCACACAATTTGCAATTCGTTTATACAAAATAAGTCATAATTTTTAAAAAAACTCGTCTTGATCTTATTTAATGAAAATTAAATATTTGAAGAGATAAAGTTATACAATTTTTCACGACAACGATCCTATACGTTGCAACTATTCGAAATCAGTATCTTCTTTTTAATTTAAAACTTTTGTCATTAGTCTGTTTTAAATGATTTATAGAGTATATTAAATGGAACGAGCTAATCTATCATATTCAGAATGTATATTAAAATTTTTAGAATATGCATTAAACATTCTGGATGGATATTAAGTATTCAGAATGCATATTAGATAGTCAGAATGTATATTGAATACTTAAAATGTATATTAAATATTTCGAATGCATATTAAATATTCAGAATGTATATTAAATATTCAGAAAATATATTAAATATTCAGAGTGTATATCAAATATTCAGAATATATATTAAATATTGTGAGTGTATATTAAATATTCAGAGCGTATATTAAATGGAACTTGCTAGGTTAGTTATGAAAAACTCTCCTACAACAACTTCATTCGAAAATAGTCGATATATTATCTACTCCCTCTTACAAGTCGAGAACCAAGAATTGTTCTTAGGATATATTTCAAAAACGAATTATTCATGTACACTAATTGTGAAGTTTCTTTTTTAATCGTATGCTCTAAAACAGGAATTTCAGCATTTTTAAAGAAAAAACAAATAGCTTTTTGCTTTAATTTCTATTAAATATGCATTGGTTACAATCTAAAACGATTTGGTGTCTATTTGGTTAAATTTGTGCCATTTTTCGTGGTCGACGAAATTTTATGCTATTATCCAAATTGTTATATATCTGATTGATTCGTAATATACCAAGTGGTTGGCGAGGAAGAAAAAAAATTTTTAAATTTTCCAACGAAATAGATTTTAAGATACTTATTTGTTACCGCTCTAATTTTTCTTATCTTTACATATTTTTTCATACAAGTTGCCTCATGCGCAAATGAATTATCTATTCCAAGCTTACTTGTGTAGAACGAAGTGTGGAGTCCTTCACTAGGAAACATTGGGAATTAATTATCGACTAAAAAATCGCTTATCACTATTTTATTCGTGTTACAACATTTTATATTAAAATCAATCATTTAATAAAGTTTCAGTCTGAAATTTCCTTTCGCTTTCTACGAGTAGAAAATAATTCATTATTTTATACTATAAAAAGTTTCAAATGAGTCAAAGTAATTTGAGATCGATTACGATACTTAAATTCATTGACATATTAAAATTATTTATTACTTTTTCCAGTTGAAAATAAAACTTGAAAAAACGAGGTAGTGTTTTACATTTAACTTGCATCATCAATTTTATTGAATATCGTTTATCTTAGGAGTTCCTATTCAGGAAGATCTATATGCTTGGGTTGCTGTTTTCTTACTACCAGTCAATTCTGCTATCAATCCCATTTTGTACACACTGACCACGAAACTTTTCAAGCAACACTTGGCCAAGATGGTGTATAATTTTAAGACGTCTACAGCAGGAGCTGGCGACAGTGTCACTCCATCATGCGCCAGGCATCACAGTTTAAGGAGTCAAAAAGGATCTTTCTCACTGGTAAGAGCTTTTATTCGATTTTATGTAGTATTATAGCAATAAAATTACGTATTAAGTTCGGAGGAAGCAACATTTGTAAATATTTATTTATTTACAGTATTTTTGTACGTTTTCATGAAATTTTATCTACATAGTATTTTGTTTGAATCTTGACGACTGTGGCCTGACGAGTATTTCTTTTCTCTTGCTAATTGCTGGTGAAATCTTAGTTGCTCGCCTGCAGTTCTAATATAGAATTCCAGAAAACTTATTAAAACTAAATTTAGTATAAATATTTTTTGTGATATGTAGTTTATTATATAAAAATTTTAACTATATAAATATTTCAATTTTGAATTCTTTGCTGCTTACTTGATTTTTCTATAGCTCAGCAGTACATGAGTTGCTCAAACGAAAAGTAGAGAAGTGTGTTAAATGTCAGAAATACAATAGACCATTAAGAGTTAAAAGCGAAAGGCTCCCCAAATTGCATATAAATAGTAATATAGATCTTTAAGGAACATTTAAAATTATCTTAAGACTTGAAAGAGAAGATTGAAAGAAAAATAAGTTCCTTCAACATAGCTAACACGCAGTAGTGCGATTTTTATTGGAAGAAGTAGATTGTACCGAACCTTTACTCAGACTTGTTAGTGTTGCACACATGTCACCTTAATTCTTCGATTTCCTTTGAATCATTACACCAACAATAGCAATAAATCAATTTAAAATCAAGGTTTCTGCTTTCCTAGTATACCCAAATGTTTCATTGTTCCAATCTTCTATGAAAACATTTACACCATTTACTTACAACATAGTCAGAGAGTGCTTCAAATTAAAAGTCACCATTTTAACGAAACATACCCGCTTTAGCATTGCGTTCATATTCTGCAGCCGATTCTGCAATTGCATTACTGCATGTTAGTTCTGAATGCATCTATCTTTAACATGACTTAATGTTAATTAAAATTGTCTCGTGCGAATTAGTTGAACAGTCATCTGCGGTGTACTCTTCTTACCTCTATTTATTACACTATGCTAACGCTGATATCGTCACGCTATGTGTGACCCTATCATGGGTGTCCACTTTTCAATTAAGGAACACTTTTAACCTTAGTAATTCTAATTTTTTTTTTGTTTAGTAACATGACTTCCGTGTTTTTTTTTAGTTGAGTTTTGACAAACATAATAAGGGTCAAAAATAATAAGAGTTTATCTGAGATCTCAATCAAAATTATCAGGTAATTCAATGAAACCCGAATCTTAGGTATAACGTGAATATTTATTAAACTCTGTGGCTTTCATTTAAAAAAAAGAAATATTTGCAAGGCATTTGAAAATTCATTTAAAATTTCATTAAATTTTGAGAAAATTCATTTTAACGAAATCGCTTACCAATTATACATTTAAGCAAAAATAATTAACACTAGCGTCATTTATGTAAGTTTTAGAAAAATGAAAACAAGTGGTCAGCAAAATGACATATTTTCGTGTAATATACAAATTAATGACAAAAAAACTAATATTTTCAAAATATTTTAAAATTTATTCCTTGTGTACAAACTCCAAAAATGTCCTTAACAGTTTAGTAAAGTAAAGAATTCCCGCAACAACAGGTTGTGGGTCAGGCAGTCATGGAGGTTTAAGCTTAACAATTTCGTGATAAACGGCATGATTATGGCAATGTGGCCAGAACTGCTCTCAGACCGCTTTTAACTACCAAAAAAGCTGACATCTATAGATCTGGCTTTAAGCCGTCTTTGTGGATTGAATCCCAGTTCTTCACGATAACAGTTCATGTCTTATTTAATGGTTTAGAAGTAACAAATTCAGACAGACAAAATTCTATTAGCAAGAAATAATTGAAAATTATTTAATTTTTATAAAGCAAGAAATTATTGAAAATTTCGCTGATGAAAAACCAGGAAAATAACATTTTGAAACTCAGTATACATTTTTAAATGTATTTAATCGTTAAAACCAGTGTAAAATCTTTCTAAGAAGCTAGCAATAATGGTATTATTAAATAAACTCATAATTTCTTTTTATATGATATTAGATTTATGTGGCAGTTACACCAAATTGTCGTATTTGGTGAGAATCACCCATATCTTTCTTTACTACATATAAAACGCATTTATAGTCTGTCTAAAGAAAGAACTCCTCTCGCTATTCGTCTAGAACAGTGGCGGTGGCTATGGTTACGAGGGGTTTAATTATTTCCTGTAGGGGTCTTAAGTCAATATTTAAGACAAAGTTCGACGAATGATTGAAAATCAGAGCTTGATCGCTCAGGGGATAGAGCGTTCGCCTTCCAATGAGGCGAACCGGGTTCGAATCCCAGTCGATACGAATTCCGCATCCGGCTTACACCGACCACAGTGCTGAAGTAAACTATACTCAGTAGTAGATGGATCATGGGTTAGAGTCCCCTTGCAGTCAGGCTAACCGTGGGAGGTTCTCGTGATTTTCCTCTCCATGTAACGCAAATGCGGGTTAGCTCCATCAAAAAGTCCTCCACGATGGCAAATTTCTCTCAATACTCGATCCAGAAGTTCCCTTGTCTTCTGGATTGGGTTCAAAATTACAAAGCTATGGAGTAGCTACATAAGTAGTCGTAATCCCATAAAATGGGGTCCGCTGTTCAACGACGGTTATAAAATATAAAATGAATGAAAATCAGGAAAGAGAGAAGCGCCTCTACTTAGTGGCGAGGGGAGTTCTTTCGATCCACAAACTATACATATTGATAATAAAGAATTTTTGAAATTATTCTTTTACTAAATATTTTTTTCCATCTAGGCTGATCAGAACAATATTGCACTGGTGATGAGCAGAAATTGTTTCCAGTGCCGTCATCCGAATATTCACAGACAGAAGAGCACTACAGACGCCAGCTGCAGGCGGCATTCCAGTAAGCGTCGCACCTCCGTCACCAACGTAGTTTAAACAGCGTTGTCAAGTCATGAACATTGATTGTTATTTACTGTCGTGTGTTGTGCCATTTTCGTTTCCCGGTGAATCAAGCTATGCATGCACGTTTCACTCATTTTATTATAATCATTTATGTTTTTTGTGTGGTTGTAATACAGCGATGGTCAGTAATTAAACTGAAATAAACGAATTGAAGAATCTATTGTGATGCAATGTCAAGCTAATACTTAAATTCAGTAAATCGTATTCGAAAGAGTAAGAAATAAGTCTATAAAATATGGTAGTCAGAAGAAAAGCATTCGACTGCTGATGGATTTTTTTTTCTTCTATCTAAGAATCCGAAATTAATCTGATATGCAGGGTTAATTTCATTTTTTTCAGAGAATCCGCTGCTCGGAGAAAAATGTTAACAAGTTTTGCTAGCCCAGGAGAAATGTTTTAAAAAATTTCACAATCGTAATTAGATTTCCGCCATGTTAGTCATGTCCCAGACTCGTCCTGGGAAGAACTTCCCAGTGCAGCCTGCGCTTCTCTTCATTATACTTTGAAATTTTTACCGATGCTTTTGGCAGTATATTCATGTAATATATGAAAAAAATATTTTTTTGATGTTTCTTAAAAAGGTGTGATTGTATTATTTTACGACAAAAATAAAAGAAAAATGCTATAAAATCTTTTTTGTGTATGTAGAAACATTTCAGGTTTGCGATCGTTTCAGAATGCGCTCCTCAATTCGTTTTTTTTTTTTTTTTTTTTTTTGTATTAAAAAAACTAGTTCCATTTTTTCTTCTTCTATAAAGAATACAAGTTCAAAATCTTGAAACAAATGAATCAATTTTAAAATAATTCGAAAATATTTCAATTCTTTTTCATTTGAAAATTGTTGAACGAAAATTTAGATTTATAAAATTATTTATTATCCAATAATGGATCAACTACCGCTATATTAGTAGCATTACGCACTTTTTCTAACTGGATTAACGTTACGTATACGGCAAAAGTACTTTATTATGCTAATCAACTTTACTGTTGTCATAATTACAGTTCATATAGTTATAATTAATCCTTATTAATATAATTATAATTTTTAATTAATTATTAATTAGCATAATTATTATTATTTTAATATAAATTATTAAAAAAAATAATTAATGAAGTATATTAATGCATTTTCTTTGAAATATAAATATTTTTATTTTCTGCATATTTGCTATAAAAGTAAATTTTTTTTTCATTTGTAAAGAAGCATTTTTTTTCGTTTGAAAAATATATTGCACCTCTGACACATAAAAAATATTTACTCACCGTAAAAGGTTAATATTCGTAGCTTTACTTTAGATTATTGTCTATTCTTAAAAATATGAAATTAATATTTATTTCGGGATATAATTATTTTTTAATTTTGTTGTGTAAATTTTATTGTATAGTAGTAATTTATTTACACATAAAAAAATAGTTTCAATTTTCAAAAATTCCTCTGTGATATAAGTTCATTATTCAAAAGATCATCATAAACACAAAAGTTGTTTAATTTTTTTTAAATTCTATATTATTTTGTGAATGTTTCTGTTTTGTCTATTTCTCATGTGATACATATATATATTTGAACTCAAACTATTTCATTTTTTTAGTGTGTGCATGCATAGCCAGTGGAGTTCTGTATAATTTGTTGAAAATCAAGACAGATATTTCAAACAGTATGCAGTTTTTTAAGTAGATATATTGTTTTTAGTAAAATAAAACAACAAGTCATTGTTAATTAAGTTTTTTCAGTTTTTCTTATTATTTAAATTGTATTTTGTCGGATATTTTGCTACAATATTTTCAGTATGCTTGCTTTCATGGCGCAATAGTAGAATAGTTTAAAGTTTGAAAGTAACAACTTTGACAGATGTAATTCGATAATTATATAATTTTAATTTAAATCAGAATAATATATTCCAAAAAAAAATATGTAAAAGTTACTCCCAACGGCATATTAGTAAATTTTTAAAATGACAACCTTTGGGTTAATGTGGACCAAGATTTTTTTTAAGAACCGTAATTGACTTATTGGTGGATTGTTTAATTTCTCGCGTGATAAATCTTATGAGATTTACCCCTAAAACTTGCTTTCAAGATGGATCAAATGAAAATGTGCGATGTATTAAAGTCTGGTGATTAAGGTGGCCACTCTTAACCATTCTTAAGAAAGTAAAAAAAAAAAATAGTACCATCGTTTTTTAAGTTTTGCGTACTGTTAAAATGAAACAAATAATGCATGTGGAATAATATATTTTTGATTTCTTAAGAGTAACCAAGGAAACACAATGTCTTCAAAAATGAGTACGCAAGTTTTGGTTTCAAACTTTTTTATTCTCGTCATTAAGTTATATAAAGCCTTAAATTAATGAGATCCACAAGATAAAATAATATTACTGAAAACAATCAAAGTTTTGTTTCCTTTGACAATTAACGTGATTTAAATTATTGTAATTTGAAATTTTCATTTTAATTTATGTTATTTAACTTCAGAAGGAAGAATCTATTTTTGTTTGTCGTGAATACATGAGTAGGTGACGTTTGTCTGACGCATATCACACATTAAAGTCTTTTTTCTTTTAATAAATATAAAAAAATAAGCATCCAACTCTTATAATTCTAAGCAGATATTAAAATTTTGGATATTGTACATTTTCAAATTTATTGAATAATTTATTGATCTGGCACATTATTTTTAGCACATTCTTTGAAAAAATGTATCTTAAAAAAGTTGACCAAGTCACACAAAATAACAGCAGTAAGTGAATTGTACTTTAAAACTAGAATAGATGTTTTTTTTATTTGTTGGATATGTTACGGGAAATGTAATTATTTAGGTCAGTATTCATAATGCTTAGTTATTATGAATAATGACCATTAAAATAGGGCAATTTGATAAATTTGAATTACTTTACGACAATTTCTCACATTGCCCGGTCATTATAAATACCGCTATTATTTCTTTGGGCACTTTGATTAATTGACAGCAATGGGACAACCACGTGCGTGTGGTGTGATTCTGGCTGGCCAATGTTCCCCGGTGAATGTTGACAATCAAATTAGTCGCTTTGGTGTATGTCCGAAATATTTATTACATCCAATTTGATACTAATTTATTCGTGGATATAATTACATTTATTCGATATTTTAATATTTACTGACGATAGATTAGAACAAATATCAGTGTTTAGAGTATCGAGCAAATATATACCGGGTAATGGCACTTGACTTTAAGAAAATATCAGGGTAGAGTATACCGGGCAGTGGCACTTGACCTTAAAAAAACATCAGTGTAGGTTATACCGGGCAAATGTATACCGGGCAGTGGCACTTGACCTTAAAAAAACATCAGTGTAGGGTATACCGGGCAATGGCACTTAACCAGACCTAGTATGACTAGACCTTTGGTAAATGTCCGAAATATATACTAGGTCTAGTGCCACTTTTGCTATAGCTTAAATATTTAAAAAAATTAAACATAGCGTTTGAATCAATTTTAAACTGATACCGAAATTATTGCTTTAAAATTAAAAAAAAAAATAATAATAACTGCGCCAGATAAGAGTTATTGAAGTAGTTGCTTTATACAGCACATGTGCGGAAAAAATTAAAAAAAAAATTATCGAGGTGCATCTAAAAGTGGATGAATATCCCAAGACACCCTGTGGCTGTGTGTGACACAAATTGCCCACTTGACTTTTAGCATTATACATAATGACCGGGCAATGTAATAATTGCAACATAATTTATCATTTTGTCATATCCTTTTGGGCACTTTTTAACTTTTGGGCACTTTAAAACTTTTGCCCGGGCATTATAAACAATGCCCAATCATTTACATTGCCCGTGACAGATATACTATAATTGTTGCATTAACGTAAGCTTTCAGATTTCTTATTATAAATGAAGTAAGGAAAGTTCTCAAATTAAGATTTCTAATTAATATTTATGCGAGGGAGAATCTTCCCTATGACTAACAAGGAAGACGGAACATAAAAAAAATTAAAACCAATTTATTTGAATATTGATGAAAGCTTGAAGTGTTTGTTTCTAATAATAGTCTTTTAATTTTAATCCGCTTCTTCTTGCAATTGAACAGTTATTGATGTTTTGAGTACAGCATTTTTAGTAGTAATTCATTTTTGCGCATGTTCATTTCGTTCCACTACCAATGTGTATATCTTTCTTCATTTTATTTAAATTTGACAAGGATTTTAAAAATATATATAAAGGGCAGTCATATTGAAACACCCTGCATAAATAAACCCTTTCGTACTGAAGATTTTCAATTTTAATGTTACGTCGAGTCATCCATAGTCCCACAGCTTACAATCGAATTTGCAGATTCTTAAAAATGGGATACATAAGTGTACATAAAGTATAAGCAGTGGCGTACGCAAGGGAGGGGTTAAGGGGTTTGAACACCCCCCTTGAGCTCAGACAAAATGGCAAAAATAAACATTTTAGTAGAAATTATGCGGGTATTATTTTTTAGGACTATATATTTTTATTTGCCTTATGCCTACCTTTTTATCTCACGGTATTTCTCAGAATACTGAAGAAAAAAAAAAACAATCACTATAATAGGGTTGTACTTTTGAAACCACTGTTATGGACTGGTTCCTTTCTGTTCTGCCAGTCGCGATAGTTTTCGAGACTGGCTGTCATTCGCGAGGTCTTTACGCGATGATTCTGGAATCTTAGACGTTCTGTCGCCTTTGAGACAATTCGAGAATTTTGGAGATGTGGTGAAAAATTATATAAAAGGGGGAACGGAGTACAATGTAAGTTTTTCTGTTGTACAGAAATGTGATACTTCCGTTGAAGAAAACGTTTCTAGCATAACGAAATCTGATGAATGTGAAAGTGGCCCTCAAAGTGTTACTTCCCACCCATATGACATTGGACTTTTTTCAGAAGATATTACATGCGAGAAGATATTACATTATGTTCTTAAACTTAAAAAATCAAATCAAAATTTAACTAAACAATGTTGTCTAAATAAAAAGACAAGATCCAATGTCTAATTTAGATCTAGATGTCTAAATTAGGGAAATAATAGTGCTTTATTACATACTCGAATTTCTTTTAGTAGCTTCAGAAAATTATGAACACCACCCTTGAAAAAATTCTGCGTACGCCACTGAGTATAAGTATATGGAATAGTTAACAAAATTACAATTCATTACTAAGTTAAAACTTCTTGATTAATAATTTATTTGTGAGATATTAAATCAATTTGTTTTTTTAATTAAGATTTTCATCAAAACGTACGAATTCCATTTTTAGTCATTGTATGTAAATATGGTCATTACATTTTGACGTGAATGAATATATTGTTGAAGCTGTAAAAATTTTAATGTAAATTTGACGTTAGCGTTTGTTTGTTCTTTTCACAGTTGAGAAATGATGTTTAAATCTAGGATATAATTTTAAGACTATTGTTGAAAAATTCTTGTTTTTACATTATTATTGTATATTCTGAAATGGATTCGTTGTTAATGTAATAAATTTTATTGTGGAAATTGTTGCTTTTTTTAATTTCTGTGTATTCAACTTTTCAAAATATAACTGTACGTTTTGCATTTAATTTTATATCTATACACCTATCAGCAATTAAAAAAATGAGATTAATGTAAAAAAATATAATTTTCACATTGTCTCTCGTCTTGAAGAAAGAGAGTAATTTTCTGAATTATTAAATTCGCACAATAAAAATGAAGCTAGAGCTTGCGGAACGTCTATTACAGGGCTCGAAAAAACTCAGAAATTTTATCCGTCCCTGAGGACGGCTTGTCCAGCAATGTACCCGTCCTCCTTTGAAACTAACCCGTAGCTTCTAAATAAATAAAATATAATTTCTCTTATTTATTACAAACATTTATATAAATTGCACAATTAATTAGTAGTTACTAGGATTACAAATACTAGGATTACATTATACAGTGGTAAAGGAAATACTAGGTTACTAATAATTACCTAGTATTTCTTTTATGAAATAATTTGAATGACAAAGGTCAAGTTATCTGGAATGTCAATTTATCCGAGGGTACTGCGTTTTTTAAATGAATCAAATATGACGTTTGCCAGTTCCACAATTAAGCCTATGATTTACAGAGATTTCCGCACAGAAATCTAAAAGGGGTTTTTCATTTAGGTAGATGTTCATAATTACGTTTAACGCTTCTTGTTCAAGACCAGTACCCAATGTGTTTTTCTGTAAGTTCATTGCTGAAAAGCCCCTTTCAACTGCTGCAGACAGAGAAAACATCAATTCTAATAACAAAAATTTAAAATATATCTCGAACATTAACGGGAAAATGGCCGCCCGCGCTGACGTAGGATTCGAGAAGTTCGTTGTCCGAAGGGAATTTTTGCCCGTCGAGGACGGGCTATTTTTCGAGCCCTGGTCTATTATTTAGTCTGATTTTTGCAACTTAATGTATTAATTAATTGTTCATTTTTAACTAATAACAGTTGTTTGAATTATATTTATACTTTAACAGTTATTTTTAAGATACTATACTATACTATACTATACTATACTATACTATACTATACTATACTATACTATACTATACTATACTATACTATACTATACTATACTATACTATACTATACTATACTATACTATACTATACTATACTATACTATACTATACTATACTATACTATACTATACTATACTATACTATACTATACTATACTATACTATACTATACTATACTATACTATACTATACTATACTATACTATACTATACTATACTATACTATACTATACTATACTATACTATACTATACTATACTATACTATACTATACTATACTATACTATACTATACTATACTATACTATACTATACTATACTATACTATACTATACTATACTATACTGTCAATCTGCACCACATTTGGAAAAACTTTTTTCTAGTGCTGGGAAAATCTTGTTTTTATATTTGGTTAAGCCTATATAAGTACATTTAAAATTTGTTAATGCTTTCGCTGTTCGTTCCTATTTTATCAACAAATACTTAATTATACTTCCTAGGATAAGCTTGATAACGTCAAGATTATTTATAAATTTTAAGCAAAAAATGTGTTAATAGATGAAATACTTTCTTTATTTTACGAAAACTAAATTCTTTATAACATCAAACTTGTATATTAAGAAAAATCAGTGGGTAAAAGATTTTTTTCAAGCATTGGTTTTGCTCGATGAACGTTCATAAAAAATGTTCAAGTCTTAGTAGTGTTTTTTTAATTTTTTTTTTCATTTTAAGTATTTATTAACCAGATTTGCATATTTTTAGAAAACTAAACAATGTGCGCAAAAAAATTTTCCAATCGTTATTTCCAGCAGATTATTTTCGGATTTTATGATTCATAAATATTTTTTAATTTTGTTATTAAAAAAAAAAATCAAAATAATGTTTGTTTTTTTGCTTTTTTTATTTGGGCTCTGGATAAAGGAATCCCCAAATTTCTTAATGACAGCAATTCTATAAAATACAATTTCAGTTAAGAGAAAGACAATACCAAATAATCTACGAGCGTCTTCATTAAAAAAACTTTTATCTTGGGGGAAAAATATTTCTTAGGATATAAAAACTTTTTGTACTTGAAAATTTGGTTTGTAAATAAACGTGCCCTTGAAAAAGCTGAATTAATTATCATTATTAAACAAAAATATACCGAATAATGAATGCCATTATTTTTTTGAAATAGGTTTATTTGTAACTTCTTAAATATTTTCCTCTACAGAATTTAATCCTAAGAATAGAATTTGATATTGCAATTAAATACGAATAGTGACGTTAAAAGCTTGTCATAAAGGTTTAAAAATACATTTACTTAAAAGATTAATCTTCTTAATTTTATTTTGCTTAATGACTGTTTGAAGCTAAAAAAGTGCTTCTTATGAAATTTTAATCATTATTGAAAATAATAAATGAAATAAAAAAGAACTACTAAATTGCGTCATGTTACTATTTTCAATATTTTGATCCTCTCTGTTTTGCGTGATTTTTTTCTTATAATTAATTTTTAAATAATTAGTGTAATTTTATTTTTCGAAAAATCTTCTCTTTTATTTTTGACTAAGTTTATTTTACAAATTTTCTTTTCTAAGAATTATTTTAAAAAGTCATATTTCTTTAGCATTACCGAGTAGTTATAAAATCTCACAAGAATAATTCTTAACATTTATCAAGGGCGTTACAAGGGTATAATTTAGAAAAAAAGCTTTTTAGAATATTTCAGAAGACTTTATAGAACCAGGAACTTCATATTTCAGTTTAAAACCTCGTATGTTTTTACGAGTAATGTAAAAAATTTAATTTTTATGTTAAAAAATATAGAAGGGTCATTTTGGCTTCATTCATCATTGTAATATAAATTCCAAAACACTAACGGATAAAGATACTACACTAGAATATCAATAACAATGATTATATCAAAAAGGCTGATTTTAAGTGAAAGGCTTATTGTCCTGCGATAATATAATACTTTAATAATAAGCTTTTCTCTGATAATTATTTACACAAGCGTCTATCTTAAAAATTGTACTTTACTTTGCTTCAGAAAATGCTTATTTTTTATAAAATTAGAAAGAAGAAATAAGTTTTTACCTTAGTGAAAAATAGCGTCATCAAATGCAATTAGTATAAAATTGTATACTAATACAATATAATACAATACAATACAATATAATACTAATACAATATAATATAAATAGTATTGTAAAATAATTCGTACCATTAAACTGTTTTTTCTGTCACGTCATAAATACTTAATAAGTTCTAAACATATTAAATATTTACATCACGCTAATAAATGTTTGATCTGTTTAGAACAATTTAAGGGCATACTGTATACAATAAAATGCTTTGCATGTTTGGAAAGACAATATTTAAGTTTCTTTGCTTGATGCATAATATTGATTTTTATTCTGATATACAGGGTGATTATAATTAAAGTTACGATTTCAAAAATCGGTAATTTCAAAACTACTCGTTAAAATAACCTGATATTTGAGCAGAAAAATCGTGAGGCCAATTATGTTTGGCAACAAAAAAATAGTTCAAAAATCTGCCGATAGATGGTGCTGTCAGGGTCGACATTGTCTGGTGAAATGCAACTTACTCTGCCATAAAAATGCAGAGCACCACCTCTTTGTCTGAATGCTTCATCATGACTTCGACTATGAAGGATCACGCTCTGCTTTTGAATCTTTTCATCAGAGTGATGAGGGTGCACTTACAGCTATTAGGAAGTTATGGACATTAAAATCCACAAAATTGGATCCTATTGCTTTTTTTCTAATGCCAACCTGGAGAATAACCTTTCCTAATACAGGCATCTGAAGGGCAAATTTATTGTCCACTCTTTCAGGGACACCATATTAGGTGGGCCAACGTTGCTCCCACAGTAAGAACAGGTAGTACAGAAAAGGAAAGAACATCCATGCCTTACCGGGATTTGAACCCAGAACCCTTCTGATGCAAGGCCAGTCGGTTGGCACACAGGTCGGTTGGCAGGATCCAATAACTACAAATGGTCTGCAAAAAATGAATGCCAAATTCGAAGAGGCTGGTTCATTTGACGTGAAACGGGGTAGAGAAAGGAAACCAGTTTCGGTTGCGGCTGTAGAAGAGGTGACTACAGCTTTACAAGAACAGGCGAACAGTGATGCTGGAATTAGCAGTGTACAGGGAATTGGTCGAATTCTGGATATGCTGATCATCACAGTGCGTCAAGTCCTAAGCACTCGTACAAACTGTTCTCGTACAAGACAACTAATGTGCAGCAGTTGCTACCTGCTGACTTGGAATCATGTGAATCGTTTGTACTAGGATTGCTTGTCCAGATGGAAGTTGACAACGAATGGCCATGAAACATTCTGTGGTCTGGCGAAGCCCACTTCGATTTACATGGTTTTCTAAATACGCAAAATTGCAGGGTATTGGTGACCGAGAATCCATTCCAGTTACAGCCATTACCTCTTCACTCTGAAAAAAGTCACTGCGTGGGGCGGAATAACGGCAGCATTTATCGTCGGTCCCTTTTCTTCAAGATCAAAACAAGATTACCTGCACCGTTATCGGCAAGTGGTATGAAGTACTTTTGCGTAACCATGTCCTTCCGGCACTTCAGCAACGTCATTGTGTTGATTGCATAATATTCATGCAAAATGGCACGCATCCGCACATTGCTACTCCTGTGAAGCAGTTACTGAGTGCTCTTTTCGGAGATAATAGGATCATAAGACGCCATTTTCCAACAACGTGGAGGCCACGTTCTCCCGACTTAAGCCCGTGTGATTTATGGCTTTGAGGGTACCTGAAGAATGTTGTTTACAGCTAGCGGATTGAGAATCTAGCCGACTTGAAGACACACTACACCCATTGAATCAGCACAGATACTCTCCGATTTGCTGTAGAGCATGCCGTTTTGCTCTTCCAATTGGTCGGTGGAGAGCACATCAAACAACTTATGCCTTAAATATCAGTAAGATGTTTGTTCCATGAAGCTCTTTCCTTTTCTTTTCTTTTTTTTGTCGGCATTATCACTGTTGTCGCTGTAAACACGTATTCTCGTCTTTTCACTAATAAATTTTTAGTAAACCCCTGAACTCTATTGTTTCCTATTGGCTGACAACATTCCTCTGTGCAACGAAAACATTCTTGGTCTTTCGTCTGATAGCTCAGACTCTATCGGCAGATTTTGGAACTATTTTTTTCCTTCACAAAGCAAACTTCCAGTGCTTTACTATCGTTCTGTTGAAATAGGTCATTCCGACGAGCAGTTTTAAAATTATAGCTTTTTGAAATCTCAAATTTAATTCTAATCACCCTATAATGTGAGGTATTTTTCTATCCAGTAAATATATACAGAGCTCGGAAAACTCTAAAAGGATTTTTACTAAGTACCTTGAGTTATTTTTAGTTATAAATGCAGTGATAGTTTGACATTTTTTCTTACGATCATAAAATTTGTGGACAATGAAAACTAATTTTTTTCTTATAAATTTCAGTTTTATTTATTCCTTAATGAAATGTAAGAGTATAAACTATTAACCAAAAATTTAAAATTCATAACCTGCAAAAATTTATCTTAGCCGTTTTACAAAATGTTTTGAGAAACTGATTTACAAATGTGTCACCGAGAATATTCTTATTAAAGTATTAAACTGATAAAAATACTAAGTTCATAGTGTCGATAATGAGAAACTAAATACAATGATATAATCTATATTATGAGAACATCTATGAGTGAGTAATTTGGATATGAGAGGCTATTTATTTCCTCGATTTTTAAAATGTAAACAACCATTCGACTATTAACTTTAGGAACAATCCAGTTAATAATTTCCAATAATGATCATAATTTTGATCATTATTTCAAATGGTTCTGTAAGTCAAATCATAACAGAACAGATTTATATCTTAACAAAAAATAAATATGCTAATAATCATTTTCAGAAACTTAGGGAGCATTCAAACTGGATTTGTTTCTACCGGTCTGTTTAAAATTGCACCTAACCTATTCTCAATTTCCAAATCCAAATTTTTTCTGCAACTTTACCATTCAATGAAAAAGTCATCATGATAAAGACAGTCGTCATAACGCTAGAAAATATTCATGACTGCAAAGAAAAGTTTATTATTAAAGCATTTTGATTTATATTAAACCGCTTGTTTGCATAAAACAAGATGGAAGGAATATCTCCATTCTCCTATCATACGTTTAAACCTATTGTTTTTTTGGAGCTTTTTGCGTCGTACGTAAATATAGGACGTACAAAACAGCTTACATGAAAGAAACGTATGACTTAAATTTATGTTACTTTAACATTTCAAAATAAAGCATGCTTTTTTTAATTTTCAGGAAACAACTCTAAGCAATAAATAAAAAAAACATGAAGTGCACGAAATCTAAGAGTCAACGCATGATAAACATGATGAAATTCATGAAAATACATTAAATAATAATTGGAAACACACGAAAATAAAAGAAAGACACTAAGAAACTGTGGAATGAATGATTATTTACTAGTTCCCTATATATAAACAAGCATCATAACTTTTGGATGTTATTGTGTGACGGATTTGATCAAATAAATCTCCTTCTCCTATTATACCGAATATCAAATACAATAACAACTACATTCCGTATTTTACGATGTACAAATTATTACTATATTTTAAACTTAAAAAACAGGATTTTGTGCACATTTTTCAATCCCGTAGTCCGCATTCATTGGCAAAAAAATTCGAACAAAATATATGACTATTATACAGATGTAAACAAAAAACAAATTTTTAATAATTTAAAAGAAAATAAGTATTGCTTGCTACTTCTAATTTATATTAAGAAATAAATATTTTTTTTTCATTTAAACTATAACTTATAGATGAACTTCTTATTATGAACTTTTCAGAATGTGTATCTATTTTTGCTCATTCACTCTCCATTAATTACCGGATCTGTTGTTATTCTGATCCTAATGACATCTTGATGTCCGATTTCTTATGCTGTTTTCATTCAGATAAATTCTTGATGTCTGGTTATTTAATTTAAACTAGGAGGCTTCGCCCCCTGCTCGCTGGCGCTCACCAACTCCCGGAACTGCTTTCACAGTTCATTTTGGATTGCTTCGCAATCCGATGCTCGCTTTACTCGCTCATTGGATACGTTCTTAGCGTCTAGCTTTTGTATACTTTTTTGAACACTGAAGTTCCGAAAACTTTTCACTGCAGAAATTTCTAAACCTGTACATTTCAATATTAATTTGATATTGCAAACAGTTAGAATTCGGTGAGAATCGAAGACAAATGCTATTGTGTTTATGTAATGAGTTCACAATTTATTAATTATATGGATAAATATGAAAAAAAGTTTGAGAGATTTGTACAAAACGCCTACAATTAAAAATGAAAACTGCTGCCAACGCGAGAAAAGAAATATCATCGGTTTTATATAATAAGACTCATAACTAATAATATAACAAAACGTGGAATAGTAAAGCGCTCAACTCAAAATAAAATGGCAATAGCATAACACTTCTCATTTCTGCCAATGAAAGGGAACTATTTCAGAACTCAAAACCAACCAATCGTTTTTTTCTAGGGGACAATCGGAGATGTGGCACACCCATACTCGGTTAGAATTCGGTGAGAATCGAAAACAAATGCTATTGTGTTTATGGCAGTTCACAACTTCTTAATTATGTGGATAAATACGAAAAAAAGTTTAGAAATTTGTACAAACGCCTACAATTAAAAATGGAAACTGTTGCCAACGCGAGAAAAGAAATATCATCGGTTTTATTGATACATACCCATACAGCAAATTTCGTCCTAAAGACATCCCAAAACATTCCGAACACTCCTGGAACAGTCATATCCGTAAAGTGTCAGAAGAAAGAATTTCGTAGGATGTCACAAATAGACAGCAATATGACAGGTCTTTCAAAGGAGTGTTTTAGGAGTCTTGTAGGATCATCGTTCAGCGCATGCGTGTTAACTTCAACTTTGCCGTTAATGTTATTTCTTTTATCCAGTGACAAGAGCAATTCTGCTAGTGAAATCTAAACAATAAGGTATTTATAAGCTCAAATATCTTATTAGTTTCTTTTTTGTTTATCTTTCTTTTTTTTATAATCTATTTATATATTTGATTTATAAGTGTACTTGAACCCCGTCATTATCTTTAATATCTCAATTGCAATGTTTACATGCATGTTTGCAATGTTTACATACATTACTAAATGTTTAAATGCGTGGTTTATTTAATTTTTTCATAATTATTGAGGAAGTTTTACTTTTATTATTTCGTGAGGCAAATTTTTATCTGTTCTGATAACTCATTCTTTCTATTATTTTTGTTTTCTTCCTTTAAGTTCAACTTGTTATTTGGCATGTTTTTTTGGTAACCCAAAATTAATCATTTCTTCTAATTACAAATGAAATGACGTTTAAATTATTTCAATGTTGCTATTCATCTTCATTATTTAGCATATTGTTATTTTACCATTTTTTACAAAGTTTTGTCTATGAATGGTGTTTTCAATATAAATGTAAACAATAACAATCTCCAACTCAATACTTGCTACTGCTTATTCTGCTAGGCTATATTTTCAAACTGATAATTTTGTTTTTAACCAAAAAAATAAATTATGTAAGTTTTAAGCTCAAATCTGTTGTATTTCATAAGATAATAACGATAAGTAATTCTGGTGAGTAAGAAGTGAAAATTTGTTTTATTTCTTTAGAGATGTATTGCGAAAAAGGTGACATGGTTGCTAGATTTTGAATAACTCCCTTTTTTGGCAATCCTGATTTGGCCTCTTTCAATTTGTTTATTATTGTTTGTTCTTGTTGCAAGCTGTGCATCATCTTACTTTAGTGTTAGCACCTTTAGCATTGTAAACACAAGTAATAAGTAATCAAATACCATGTTTGCAAGAATCACAATGTTCTCTTGCAAGTTCTCAAAACACAATGATCGCGTTGTGAGCCAAATGGCTTTAAAATACACCCGAAACAGTAACCTGGAAGTATAGGCGTATAGAGCTTGCAGCGTTCCCTTGTGTAAAAAATGCGGTCCATAGGGATTTTTAAAATTAGAGATACTTAGCCAAGTAAATAACCAGGCAAAAGGGCTGCAGGTTTTTTTTCTTCCGTCCTAGTCTGAGTAAATTGCAGCATTTGCTGCAATGAATTCAATTTTTCTCTTTTTATATGATTGTTCATAATCAATCAGTCTTAAAATTAATAAAAAGTTGCAAAGTTATCTAACTATTATATTAAATTTAATCAGGCTATCAATTTTAACTGCTGAAGATAATTACATTATTTTCACTATCTCAGTCATTCATATCTTTTTAAAAATAGTTCTTAAATTATATTTATATTAATATTAGTTAAGTTTATTATTTAAAAAAGAATCATATGGACGCGATCAAAATGTCTATATGTGTAACTAATTTTATACAGAATAGTGTCTACATTTTCTCATTTTAATGTCATTGTTTCAAAAGCAGTTATTAGAATTTCTCCTGCTTAATGCTTAGTTTCATGCTCACTACTTAGTATTTCAAGAAATACTTTTTTTAAAAAAAATATTGAAAAGTTAATAAAAGTATTGAAAAAAGTTATTGAATCTGTAAGGAGTTTATTTTCTTTTAAAAAGTTCTTGTAAATATATTTGTCATTATTCACCTCTTGCATTGTGAAGCTGGTTTAAATATATGTGTTTACATTTTAATTCTTAGTTTACTTTTATAGATATATTTTAGGTAGGTATCTTGTGTTTCATAATATGTATTTTTTGACGGGGTTAAAAAATATTCAATGATCTTTTAAGATAAAATATTTAGTGCTTTAAAAGGCATATAAAACTTACTTGTAGTTGATCTGCATATTTTCTCAATTATTAAATTTTTGTTAACATTTTTAACTGATAATTGTGGTTGAAACATTTAATTAGTATTTACATTTTTGTAATTTTACAAAAAAAAATTGTATGCTAAATTTTAGTATTGTCTTTTTCTTGATTCTCCAGGAGCTCGTTCTTTTACAAGGACAGATTTACGATAAACTATTTTCAGAATGAAATTTTGTTTTCTTTAAAATAAATTTTTATTAATTATATCATTTACATGTCAATTTGCTTTTTTAAAATATTTTTATTTGTATAATTTTTTTTCTTTCTCATAGTCTGCTAGATTGCAAAGTCTTGATGGAACTGATTTTAAAGAACGTACAAAACAAGCTATTCGTCACATCATGCCTGATGATGTTGTTGAACTCTAAAGCTGGATAGGCAATAATGAAAAAAAAGATTTTTTGGTTACAGAGTGTCAGGTGCAATTATTGGTAATATTTAATCCCTGTTTATGTATGTATGTATATATATATATATATATATATATATAATTCCATTTGTAGTTTGACAGTATATAGTTAAAATTTGTGTTGCTAAAGTTGCCAAACTTTTTAATGTACTATAAATTTAGTATTCCATGAATTTTCAATGAGTTTATAAATTTCAAACATTGGAATAATTTATGAGTGTGTTGTTTGAAATAATATTGTTATTAGTATCACCATCTTCTTTTCCAGTCATAGTAGAATGGTAATCATACGATACTTCAGTTATCCAACACTTTTTTTGACTTGCACTTGTGTGTACTAATAGCTTTATCATTATTACAGTTGTTGTTACTAGATTATTCTTATAACAATGAATCAAACATGTATCAAATCATTTTATTTTTTGTGAACTAGTATTAAGTTACGTATGATGGGCAATTGAAAAAGCAGCTTAACAAGGTTACCCCATAATATTTTCCCTGAGAGTAACAGAAATCTGGGCTTCTACTAATTTAGTTTGAGATACCTTTTAAATAGATTCTGAAATAATTTTATGTTTATTTATGAAAATACCTACTGGTTTGTTTATATTTTCTTTTTGTTATGTTTTAGAAGCTGTTTGCAGTGTTTTCACATACACTAAAGTAAATGAAGTTGGAAGCATTATTAGAGACTGGTTGCGCCATGCTAAAGAAAGAAGAGTTTGTTCTGTAAAAAAATTAAGGAAATAATAGTGTAAATAAAAGTTTCACTTATGTGATTCTAATATTCTTTATTTTTTTCTATTCTCATATTTATTTGCATACACTAAATTTATGCTGCAAAAAATAGATAAATCCTTAAAACAAGTTATTTTTAATATTTTCAAGATACTGATTTAAGTATGCCTTCAGCTAACAATTCTTCAGCAAAACATGGCAACAGCTGTTTTAGTTTGTATATAAAAACAGATAATTTTCTAATTTTATTTGCTTTTTTTAAATTGCATCATTGACACAATAACTAAACAATAAAGTATGTGATCCATAAACATCTATTTTGAGTTTTTGATAAAATAGTCACAACTTCATTTAAACTATTTATAATATAAAATGTTTTTAGTAAATTTTGCAGAAGAATGTAATGAGAATTATTTTGCCAATTAACTAGTTTCAACTGATCATACGAGAAATTTAAATATTAATGCGAAGTTCTCAGTATTAGAGCAACATTAAAATAAAAGTTATTCATTATTTTATTATAAGATATTTAATATATCTACTACATTAAACAATATGAGCAATAATGAAGCAATCATAAATTACAATGTACATAAAAGATTCAATAAGTCTCATAGTTTAATTTAATAAGAAATATTCTTTACAGAAAACTAACGCTAATTAGGAGAATGGTAACCTTCCTTGGTGTTCAAAGGGTACATTCAATTAGACTTTTTAATAATGGCCAAGTTTTTATTCCAAGCAATAGAAATGTGAAATCCAATTATCTTGCATATTTTTGTATTAAAATGATACATTATTCTTTTCTTTAGATACGTTTGTTTATTAACTGTTTTACTCCCTTTTCCTTCACTAATTTTCCTAAAAAAAATAGTAGAGGAATAGCCCATTTTTCTGGAAAAATAGAGTGGTATACAAATTAAAAACTATCACCTTTTTTTTCATTTAGAAAACATTTTTCTGACCTCTAATTCAGTAAATTTAAAAGAAAAACCTTATTTAAGTTGCTAAAATTAATAAAAATTTCAAAGATGAAATTTATTTCCAAAATAAGACACCCTCCTATTACTATCATACCATTTCCAACATCCATCCCACAAGTTACCTCAATCCTTACTAAACAGGTCTTATTATGTCCTAATGCCATCCTAAAGCGTTCTAAAGGTATCCTGAAACTGTCCTAGTTATGACATCATTAAGATATCTGCAGGTGGGACATTCTAACAAGCAGATGACATCCGTAGGACATTTAGCGGTAAATATAGGACTTCCTCTGGAAGTCACAGAATCCTAAAGATGACAACTTTAGGATGTCATAACGAAGTCAATGTGCTGTATGGGTACGTACGTATTAGCGTATTATATAATATAGATTAACTGAATGTTCAAAGGATTGACGATATGTACCAAATCCTTTCGGATGAATGAAGAGCTCGTATAGTAAAAGTTAGCGAAAAAGAAATAATAATAAAAGTGATAATTAAAAAAAAAATTCGATACGTTTGAAGTTTGTTACATGGTACCGATAATGCTATTTCGTGGGAATCATACAGAAAGATTTTGGCGATGTAGTTCACGCGTATTTTATCAGCTTTTGAAATATATCAATCGTCAAGGATAAAAAGTAAAAGTGCCAACTTTAATAAAGTTATAACACCATATTCGTAATTAACATCATACATGATTCCGGAAATCAAGCATAAATGAGTTTGAAAAAGTGAAAAAAAGAAACCTTTGCAATAGTACATATACATATTTCATCGATTTGAATTCAGTTCAGTTCGTTTCAGGTTAAACTTCAAATTTGGTATTGATATGTTTATAGGCACGACAGCTACAGTGGAACTGCGGTACTCAAACCTATACTCGGTTGCAAGATAAGAAAAAAACAATTATACCTATAGAGAAAGAGCCTATTGCCATTTAAGTTGATGCCATGAACACAAAATGGATGCCAAGTTCCCAGCGTTAACGAATATCAACATCGCTAACTCTTGCAATGACGTTGCACAACCTTCTTTTTGTTTCCTTCTTAAATCGCGTGAAGTTAGGAAAAACCTGAATTAACAATCAATTAACATGTAATAAGAATTAATAAAAATGATATCTAAAAATCGTTGCAAATATATGTCTTTCTGATTCGCATCTAAGGAAACTGATGAAAGAATAATAAATATTGTTTTTAGCAGACGATTTTCTTCTACAGCGAAACAAAAGTAAAAATTCTTTATCTCGGGTTTGATTTGTCAGGACAATGTCAGCATAAGATGAGCCAGTTTTAGTGGTCCAATGAAATCCAATGCTCTTGCAACGTCATATAGTTTGTTTTTTCAAGAACGAATGTTCTCCTTATTTATCGAAATGTGTCTTCAAAGCTAGGATTCCAGTAAAACTATGAAACTACAACTCTTTTTTTAATAATATTATGATATATATCGTAAAAGATAGCAGGAATTGAATTCAACTAACGAGTTTAACTTTCAAAAGCTTTTACATTGTTTTGAAAACATAATTATATAATTTGATAGCTAAATATAACAGAACTAAATGGAGTCTCGGATAATTACTTAAATCCTATCTCACAATGGTCTTTTCTTAACTTGCAACGGAGTTATTATGTCTGATCATCTACTTTCTAATTATCTCGAGTTTTCTCATGCTGTTTTGATTCTGATGAATTCTTGACGTTAGGGTATTTTATGATGTTCAGATTTTGATGAACTCTTGATGTTCGGTAATTTGAAAAAATATTAAATCAGCTTTTGAAAGATTGGCGCTTGGTTCCAAATTATTCTGGATACATGAGAAAATATTAATTCAAAACGTACCTAACATATTAATAATAAACGTAATACTTTAAAAAAATGCTATACATTTAATTTATTACATAGTACCGAATTTCGCGGAGCTCATGGAGAAAGATGAAGTCAAATCTCTTAAAGAGTGAAACTCTAGTAAGACATAAAACTGTTTTAATTATCACTGCTTAAAACTTTAGATGAGTTGCAGTAGCGTCATTTCAAGTTGAGAGTCAGATTTCGGAAGAAAAAAAATCTTTAGTTCGCAAATATATAAGTCGATCTTCAACTCTCCTAGAAGTTTAGGGTTTTAAAAAATTGACATTTACACCAGAAAATACAATATATTGGGTCCCGGAAACTTTTGGCAATGAAAACTTTCTGAAAATTGTTCCAGATTAGATGTTAGCTTTGCAAACAAAAGTATAGACGGCAATAATATTATTAATAATGACATTTTATCTCATTATACGTCGCATTTCAACTTCGCATTGTTAATGCATAAATTCATTTCGAAATCTTCTCAAAGTGTTTTTTTCTTCTTACACCAAATCTCATTTTCATATTAACTCTGCATATTCATTATATTCATGTAAATATTGAATGTCAAAAATTTTTCAACGTAATTATGTTGAATCATTTTTGACTTTTAATATTTTCATAAATTTCTACTCAAAAAAGTTAAACTTCTAAAAGTTTTTTTTTCAGTTCCAGTGTTTTATTTTCTTCTCTTACCAATTCATTAAATTCATAAAAACATAAGTTTCAACAATTTTCAAGCAAACCACCCATAAGTAAATATTTATTAACAAAATCAAAGCTTTTCCAGAATGTCTAGACAAAGACTAAAATTTTTAATAGTGTTCACATTTTTAATTTTAAATAAGTATTTTTCAAATGAATGTATCTTACTACACATTTGGGAAATTTCAATCTAAACGTTTCATCTGATTTCTGATTATGTGAAAATATTTAAAAAGTTTTCATAATATTATAGATTATATTATATATTATATTACATTAACTACAAACTTGCATAACTTTACTAATTATATTTATGAAATTTCTATAATACTTTTCAATTGAAGACATTATCCAAGCTATAAGTAATAATTTTAGAGATAAGTGAACTGTTGTATTACTTAGGCCCATAGTTATATGTATTTACATACATTGAAAGTTTTCTGAAAAAACATGCATTTTTAACACAAAATAAAAATAAAACAGTGTGGTTTAGATTTTCCCTCTCAATATCGATAAATAAATCCAGCAGTGATAGTTTGACATACGGCTCATGAGTTAAAGATGAAGTAAAAGGCCAAAATAAATGTATTTATACTACTCAAAACATTTATTATTAAAACTAAAAGTGCAAAAAAAATTTATCATATTTTCGGATTCTTAATTTTCCCTTTAAGGACAAAAATGCTGGATTTAATGATTAAAGTTCATTTAACAAGTAAAATACCTTTCAATTGACAGAGATACTTTGAGAATGGCATATCATGCTTCAATGATTGTTACGTGGGCTGTACTCTAGCATCAATGTCTGCAATATTCTGATCGAAATATGCTTAGCGTCCTTTATTATCCCATACAGAAGACACGAGAGTATTTAAAAATTTCGAAAATCAAATTAGAATGGAAATATAACTCCAAGAACAACTCTACTGACCCTAAGCTACTATGCCTGAAGCTACAGATTTTTTTAAATGATAGTTTTAGTGTACTTTTTGTCGAAATGTGCAAGTTTTTAAACGTTATATATAAAACAGAGGGGTCGAGTAAGGTTGTGAAACACTTTTCAGGGAGTTAGAGAACAAAATTGCATTGGAAATTAAACCTTGAAGTGTCGTCGTACGCAGGTAGGAGCACTTCCTTCTTAGGACCTGTTCAGAAGCACATAAAGAAAAAGTCGATAACGCTTGGCTTATGACGACATTTCCGGGCATGGGTCCCTATGTTGTTTTAATCCTGATGATCAGCCCCAACTCTCCTAAAAGTTTGTCTCAACATTTATGGTACCGCTTGTCATGTATATAGCTTTTTTTAAATAAGTACATTTCAACAAAAAATGGACTAAAAATGTCATTTAAAAAAAACTGTAGATTGAGGAGAGAAACTGATTGCAGATTTGAAATCAGTGATGTGAAAATATCTCAGATCCCTTAAATCACATGTAACAAAAAAAAATTTTCCTCAGTGAAGAAAACCAACAACAAATGTATAGTTTGAGATTGTCATTAAAATATTTATGGGAAAATACACGTTTGCTAACAAAAATTAACTTTTGATGCTTTAACTATTAAAACACATATGGTGAAACTATCCCAAAGATAAATATAAAAAAAAGCGTTTCCATAATAAACTAATGGTATGAAAGCTAACAATACAACACAAAATAGTAATAAAAAAATCGGTGTTCACAACTTAAATTTACACAGAAAAATGGCTTAAGTACGGATGACAATGATTAAACAATAATCATTTAATATACCTCTTAAATTTAGTATCACCAGCCATTGCTGATTGAGTTAAAACCTGATTAGCACTTATAATAGTAAAAGATTGTAAGAGTTATCTTTAAAGATTTAATGAATCGACTTACATCAAAAAACACGCAAAAGAGGAAAAAATGAAATTTGAGGATTAAGATCAATGTTAACAAAGCAATTACAAATAAAATTCCAATGCAACATTAACTATCATTTACCTAGTGAGAAACTAATTATCTAATCATACTTATGTTTAAATAGGTACGCTTTAATCATCGGAAAAGTTTAATGCAATTTCTGATATATATAGATAAATAAAATACTATGTATAAAAATATACTTACAAATTATGAAAACATCTTTTAAGTGGATGACCTTAAACATGAACTTAATGAAGCAACTAAATCAAATTTCGCAATTTTTTCACAGTACCATTGCTTTATTCTTTTTGTCTATTCAATCACGTATAACACAGCAATCTCTTGTGCTTTTACTGTATATAAGCTAATGCAAATTAGTCTATAAAAACCAAACTACGCAAAATCTCATTATGCACTAAACTACACCAAACCATTCTTAAAAACAATGTACAAAACAATAAGTTTAATAAAATAAGCTAAGTCAATAGTCTGAACCGAATCAAGTTTAATTAGTTATTTTGTAATAAAGCGAGCCAGCCAAACGCTCTATCATGAGGAGGTAGCAGGTTCAAGTATTGCCATAACTTTGCTGTATTTTTGTGCTGCCCTTCTCCAAATTTTATTATATGTTTTTCAACTTGACAAAGGCTTATAAGTCATAATGTGTACAAACACGCTATATCCAGCGTGTGTAATAAAATGAAATAAAGGTCAAGCTGGATTTAGAGACTAAGGTCTCGGACTGCGGTAGAAGGTTGCAGGTTAGTGCGCCTAAGTTCTTAAGGAACCTAAGTGTTTTTAGTGGATGGCTTGCAAACACTTAATCTAATTATGACAAACAATATTTACATTAAGCTGCTAGCTTTATATTACTTATTGCTCAAAACAAAAAAAAACATTGCATCGACAACATGGTCAAATCTTAAATTAGAAAATTACTCGAAACAACCTTTAATTGAAAGAAAAATTTTCATTCATGAACTATTTATCCATCGCCAGTCCTAGATACCAGCAGAATGGTAATAAGAACGTACACTTGTACTTAAAGATTTTTTTACTGACAAACAAAGTTACATGTTTCCAACGAACATATTAGTAAAACATACTTAAGAACTATTTTCCTGAGATGAGAAAACGAAGTAAAATAAGTGTTGGGAAGATCGCAAGTTCGTACCCCGTAGTCAATGATGAATATTATAGTTCAAAAGAAAATAACATTGAAATCGTTAATTAAAATATGATAAAATTTCATAGAACAATTTTTAATTTTAAAAAGCAATTTAAAAATGAGAAAATTGTTTAAAAAGAGCATGACTTGTGTGTAGGTAATAACATACATTTGTGTATTGTATTATTACATACTTTGGGAAATTTGTAAAGTAAAACCATAGTAAAAAACCATATAATGTAAACTGGTTTTGTACAATTTCCCTACGGTACATTTGCTTGACAGCTCATTTTTTCGACAAGTACGTTTATATGATAGGTATGTTTGCCAGATAGGCTCCCTTACCCGAGAGCTCATTTGTTCGACAGTTCAACAAAAGAAAATCAAACTAACATTTTTTTTTAAAAATAAAGAAAATATTTTAAAAAAATTAAAAGATTTTAAAAAATAAAAAGATTTAAAAGAAACAAAACAGAATAAAAAAAACGAATAAAGTAATTTAAAAAAATATTGTTATTGTTGTAGTTCATTTACGTCACACTAGAGCTGCACAATGGGCTATTGGCGACAGTCTGGGAAACATCCCTGAGGATGATCCGAAGACATGCTATCACAATTTTGATCCTCTGCAGAGGGGATGGCACCCCCGTTTCGGTAGCCTAACGACCTGCACGCGAAGTCGAGCATTTTACGGTAGAACAATTTAACGAGGACAAATACCGCACACCCTCGGTCCCTACGCAGACTGATCCAAGTGGTCACCCACCCGCACACTGACCGCAGCCAGCGATGCTTGATTTCGTTGATCTGCTGGGAACCGTGTCTTAACGATCAGTCCACTGTGGGACAAAAAGAAAGTAAAAATATACTAACAAAAATAATTAAAACGAAACAACCTATACTCGTCTTATTCGTAACCGTCACGAAAATAATGTACATGTCGGAAGAAGAAACTGTCGAGCAAATGTACACGTCGGGGTAAAAGGTACCAGTCCGGCAAATGCTAGGAAAGCGTAGTCGAGCATTTGTACTGTCGGGCAACCGAGTACCTGATGTAAACATGCCATTATTGCGAAAAGGTTAAGTTATCACTGTCTCTCCTTAATCCTTAGTTATGATAATATGCTATAAATGAAAACATATAAACGTGTGTATTACATGTTTTTATTATTATTTGCATTTGATTTCAAAAATAAAAAAAGTACATTTAAAACAATTCAATAAATATTAATGACAATATAATTTTTTTTAAATAATTACAACAATCAACAAGTCATTTGATTATTTTTTTTTAAATTTATAGAACATTCATACACTTTAAAAATATTTTATTTACTTTTCCTTTATTTACATAAGGAAGAGACTAAAATTCAAACAACAAACATGTTTCGTTTAGCATGCATATATTATCATAACATATAAATAACACATTTTAAACATTTATTTTATAAATAATCTAATCATCCAACTATAACAAGCAAACGAATAACTAGTTATCTTGCATTTAGCAAGAGATAGAATCTATCAAATACAGAAAGTTTAAATATAACTTTAGCTAAAAGCATTTAGTTGTCAACTGTGAATTCTCAAACGCTATTTATCATTTATTTTTTAATTATTTTCTTTAGAAAACAGGAAAGAATATTAAATGACATCTATACAGAATTACGGACGTGATAATATACAATTGTATCACCCGACGTGATAATATAAAATTGCATCACCCGACGTGATAATATACAATTGCATCACCCGACGTGATAATATTAAATTGTATCACCCGACGTGATAATATAAAATTGCATCAATCGATAACTCAAATGCTCATCATTTTCATAATTATATAAAAATGTTAAAATCATGGTACACTATTTTTTCAACATCTGTTTAATAATTTAAAAATATGAATTGTCTAGAATAAAATATATTGTAATTTAGAAAGTTTAAAATTTTCAAAAACGAATTACTAGCGTTTTCCTTTGGAAGATAATAAATATTTAATAAATGGTGTATTTCATGTTGATTGTAAGGTACTACAAGATTATCTAAAAAAATAAAAGAATTTTTAAAAAGACAATGAAAAAAAGGACTTTTTTAAACAGAGGAACTAATTTATTTAATCTAAAGGGTATTATAATCATACTTTTTATTATTAATTTATGAGTTTTTAAAGAATATGATTTTTTAAACGTTACGGATTTAACGGCTCTTTACATTTTTATGCAAAGGATTTCAAAAACCAATAAAAACATTTTTCTTTCGTAGATAATAAATATTTAACAAATAGGATGTTTTTTACTGATTTTAAGGGAACAGCATCTAAAAAATGCTAATTTTAGGGATTTAATAATAAAAAACTGAATTTCTTAAAAAAAACTTAATTAATTTAATTTAATAGTTGTTAAACCATGCTTTTTATGATTAATTTATTAATTCATAACGAATAATTTCAACGTTTTAAATTTAACTGTTCATTACATTTTTATGTAAATGTTACATTTTTATGTTATAGAACTTAAAAATTGAAATGAAATATTTTATGTAAAAGTAATAGATGATGTTCTTCATTCAAAGATCAATTTTAGTTCGGGGTTATTGAGCTTCGAAACTTTCAACTAGCACGAAAAATGTCTTCCTTTCTGTTATTTTTTCAGAAAACATTCGGAGAGAAATTTTTTCGTGTTAGCCATTCAAATTTTACAGGAATGTTAACCTATAACATTGCTTTTTTTTAGTTCTCAAAGTTCTCTCTTTCATGCTTATGAATTTTTTCATAGCACAGGACATAATTGTCCATAGTACGTTAAAAGTTTGAAAAACAAAAATATTCTTATTTTCAAACTCTCAAATTCTTTTTTCTAAAAATATTCTTATTTCTCATAACGATAAAATATCCACCAATGCATTTAATTGGGAAAAAAATACTAGAACTCATAAAACTATCAAAATTATTACTTCAAATTTAATTATGAAACAAATAAATTAATCTGTAATCAACCTTGGTCACCTCGTGAATTGGCAAAAAAATAAATTTTTATAAAAAACTAGAAAGTGCATTTTTTACGAAGAAAAATATGATACTTAAGAAGATTAAAATGCATGTTTCACTTTTTGAATCCATCCTTAAGGAATTTTAAAATACTGTGAATGTTGAAATTCAAGATAAGAATCTTTAAATCATATCTTCTTTGATGAATGAGGGAAAGTCTTTACGTTTTTTAGAAATGTTGTTCTGAAAATTCCTTGTCCTCTCCGGTGCAAAGAGTGAGGTACGGTTGAAAGATGTATGGTCTCTCTGAAAAATAAAGGACACAGTATATTTAAATCCAGCAGATAGGTGAAATAATTTTTTATAACCGTCGTTGAACAGCCGACCCAGTTATGAGTTAACGACTACCAGTGTTCAATTCCGCAACCTTGTAACTTTGAACCCAATCCAGAAGACTAGGGAACTCCTGAATCAAGTACTGGGAGAAATTTGCCTTCGTGGAGGAATTTTTTTTTTTACGGAGATAACCAGCGTTTGCGTTACGTGCAGAGGAAAACCGCCAAAATTTCCAACGGTTAGCCTGGTGGCAAGGGGACTCTAGCCAATAATCCGTCTACCACTGAGGATATTCTACGTCAGTACCGTGGTCGGCGCGAGCCGGGTGTGGAATTCTTAGCGACCAGCCATCGCTTGGATTCGAAACCGGGTCCCCTCATTCGGAGGCGAGAGCTCTACCCCCTGAGCCACCACAGCACCTCTAACACCTATTTAAAAATAACTATTTTGGATATTTTATGCATGCAGTTTTCTATTTTAAACGATGTATATCACTTCCAGTAATATGTGCCACCCACTCGCTTCGCTCCCGGATCCCCAATATTACTTTTCATTCCTTTTGGTTTCTTGATGAAAAGCAGATTATTATGTAATGAATCATTCTATTTTCAATAATATTAGCCATATTTCATTAATTATGCCCTTATTTAAATAAAACTTTATGGATTAGTAAATGGTATATTGATTATATTTATTTTATAATTGGTGTAGTAATTATAGCAAAGAAGGGTGTTTCTTCTGAAAACTTAATACCCTAGATTATTTTTTACCGAAGACTTCGTTATATTATTATAAAGGATGCTTTATTGGAGTGATATACTAAAAATTGATTTACTTTCCTTCTTTCTGGAGGAAAGTGCGGGTGATATGAGTAGGAGAATTTAGTTTCTTCTAGACAGGCAAGTGGGCATTGTTCCGGATGTTTTTCTTTGCGCTTAATTGAATGAGACGATAGGGCAAAAAGTTTAGTAGTTATAAGGGTTTTATGTGCAAAAAGTACAAATTTGTGCATATTTATACATCTGATACTGATATCTGAACAAGTGAGACACTGTTTTCAGTATATTTTTTAGCGTTTTCCTTTGAAATGAATGAGACTGCATACGAGTCAATCGAACAAATAGTTCAAAATGTAAAAATGATTTTATGTAGATATATTTTGCTACGTAGGGGCTAACTGAACATGTAAGGTACATTTTGAACGAGTGCTATTATTGTCATGAGTTATATCTGAGAAGATCTGAGAGAATTAGATAAACAATGAATTAATATTTTAAGTTACATTTGTATCCTTGTGAAAACTGAAACGAAAGAAAAAAGTGCATATTAACAAATAATAATAGAAAAACTAATATGAGGTTTTATTAATTTTTTTCAAGTAGTATATTGGCAAGATAGAAATAGAACGGAATGCCAATAATCGAAAATAAGCTAATTCAGCGTCAGTAAGAAATACTTTACACTTACAACTGTATAAATCTATTCAACTATGCTACTTTTTTTACCGGTTTTTAAAAACATTTCCCATTTTTACATTGCATTCACATAATTAATTTCAAATTGTATTACTGATCAAAAAATTTAAAAAAAAATAGTTAAAAGTGTTAGGAGCATTTTAATAGCATGTAATTGAAAAAGTAATGCAAGTAAATACTATCACATTAATCATTATTTCTCTTCGAATCTTGGTATATATATATAAGGATACACAAGAATTAAGAATTAGGTATTTACTACCAAATTAATAAGGTCCCCTGTCCTCTTAAGTTTGGGGTCCATGAGGAATTTCACTTATGATTATGGTGAGCCAAAACGAATCAATCAATGTTTAACCTTTCTATGAAAAAATTTATGTTCAAGTACCCAGATAAAAATATCCTTACACTAATTGCACTGCACCAATCAAGAATTATTTACAGGCTTTGTAATGAAACATTGATATTAGGCTATTTAATTTTCCCCCCGTAGGTCAGTGTTTCCCAAAGTGTGCTACGCATACCCCCAGGGGTACGGGAACAGTTGCAGGGGTACGCGTTCTTATGCGATACGAGTCAGTATGCGACCAGACAGTTCTTATGCGACCAGATATCTTTGCAACAAACGAAATTTTCAAAAAAAAAAATTTTTGAAAAAAGCTAGCCATGAAAATTTAAGATTATGTATTTTTCTGTTGGCTATTTTTTGCAGAGCTAACAGTTAATAACTAGTGGCGTCAACAGCCAGTTGTGACTTTTAATTTTTGTGTAATATTTTTATACTGAAAAATACATTCATTTTTTATTAGTGGTTCACAGCGTTACGAAAAATTTAGAAAGGGTACACTAAAGTCATAATTTTGGGAAACACTGCTCTAGATAACAGAACAGAATGAAAAAATGTAATAAACTATTAATTAAACATTGATATTAGATTATATTACTGCATTTCTTAAAGAACAAAGTGAAACGAAAACAAAACAAATCTCACATAAGATATTTTTACCAAAATTGTATTGGAGGAAATTTCCTAATGTTATTGCATTGGTCTAAAAGGATATGGGATCTTATTGATTTGGCCAATAAATATCCAAATATTGGATACCAATAAATTCTTGCAGAGTAAGGAATCGATATCAATAAATGTCTGCAGAGAAAGGAATTGATACTAATAAATGTCTCCAGATTTATGAAAAAAATTCCCCAATTAGTATTCTTTACACGTAATTACCTACATTGTACACACAGTTCAGTTTTTAACAGTACGAAACGTATTTTACTGAAATTGAATTTCTTAACGGGTTTCGTTTTTCAAAAGGAAAAAAAAAGAATGAAAAAAATATTTTATTGTGATTACCTCAGAGAAAGTGGTGACAAGCGTTTTCTTGGAGCTTCGATGGTGGAGGATGGATGTGAGTGAGATTCCTGAACTGTCATTGGCCGCGTGAGCTGGAGTTCGGCAACTATACACAATTTTCGCCAAATGTTGTTTGAAAAGTTTTGTTGTGAGAGTATATAAAACTGGATTTAAAGCCGAATTCACGGGCAGGAGAAATACAGCTACCCATGCATAGAGATCCTTTTGGATGGGAACTCCTGGAAATGGGAGCAATGTCAAATAAAACAGTTTCTTCATTTCATTTTGGTAATGCATAGCTCAAAAATTTTCAGTAACAATGCTGATTCTCTTAGAGTGTATTTCAAATTCTTTTATTTGCATTGTACTTTAAAATTTCGGAATGGTGGCATTTTGAAACCTTTTCAACTGCATATGATTCGGAGCAAAAAAAATAGCTTCATGTTAAAGAAACTTTGAGATTTTACAATGATTTAACTTTATACAAGTTAAAAGTGGGTGTTAAAATTTTATTCACTTTATAGTTACAGTAATTCGATCCTTACTATTGCAAAAATCTTTCTATTAAAATTTAATTATAAAAAAATCTTAGGAAAAATGCATAAAAATAATAAAAATTTTTGTTTTTGTTTAAAAAAAATTAGTTAAAGAACGTCTTTGTACTTATTCATAAGTCATAGAAAAATCTGACCTGAAACTCTAAATTATATATTTCTGTTTTCAGAAATCTTCCAATTCTTTTTTTAAGTTTGACTGCTCATTCGAAGTTATTCAAGCTACCTTTCAAATTAAGACACCATCCAAAAAAGAACATTTACTGGATACACTAATTAACACTAGAACGACTGACATTTTTACGTACCTAGAATGACCATTGAGACCATTTTGACCGTAATAAGGAGAGAGCTTAATTGTTTGCTTTTTAGTTTAAATATTATTATAAAAAGTTAGAAATGGTCATAATTAATAACTTTAACAGTCTACAGTAGTTTTAATGGTATTATTTTCGAAATATTAAAAGAATTTCATTAATGTCAAGGTCAATTGTCTATTTTTTTACTGAAAAGTCAATTTTCTTAAGAATTGACATTTCGGGAACAATAATAACATCATGATACAGTTAAATGCGATTAAAAATATTAGCGCATGATTTGAAGCAAAAGTGACAAACGAGAATTTTTTAACGTTTTCTACAGATAGGCTTTAGGCATAACAACCATATTTGTTATGTGTCTGCTAAAAAAGACACTTCTTGTAATTTCAAAATAGTCGGTGGGACAGGCAAGTAGCGTCTTTCTAGAAAAATATAGCCAGCTCAATTCGTTCACAAACCTCAAAATGAAGGCACTTCTATAGAAACTTGGGAAAAGTAATATGCTTTGAGAGATATTCAGAAAAATTTGCAAAGTAAGAAAAATTAAAGTTGCCAAAATTAAAAGGCCATGTTCTAGAAATCATCCGTGTCTTTCACAACAGGCTTATTAGATGAAACACATCCATATTTTAAAAAAAAACTGCAGATGCAGATTAAGAAGATGCAGACATTTATTTTACAATGATATTATAATTATTGCTTTCTATTTCTGTTCATGAATATATATTTTTGTAAAAAAAGTGCAAGGAAGTTTGCTAATTGCTAGGACTTCTTTATAATTTTACCGAATTGTAATAACTATTGAAAATCCTTCTTTTTTTAAAGTTTTTGCGAGCGTATTAACCAATAAAAGAATACTTTTTTTCTGAAAAGACTACGTTATTTCGAATCAAGAGAGGTGGAATTTATTCATAGTTTTATTCATTAGTAGTCTAAAATTAGGTTTTATATCCGACAGTTGAATACGCTGTATCTAATTTATTCTATCCTAGAACTGTATCTAATTTAGTTTTAAATTAATTTTCGGTGTAAATACATGAGCTGAAAAAGAAGTAAACAATTATGGTTTTCGCCGAATTATGGTTTTCGTTAAAATGACAGAAAGCTAAGGAACTGCTATAAATATTGAAAATGGTTACCAGGGAAACATATTTCTTTATTAACAAATTTAATTATTTTATTTCGATATGAAAAGCGTAAGGGGAAATTTACAGTTTTTCATAAAGGAAGGTATTTTTCATAATTATATTGTTATTAGGAAAATAGTTTTTAAAAAAATCCTTCTTTGCAACGGCAATTTACCTTAATTTCATAAAGAGAATCGAAATAATATATAAATAATGGATTATTAATTCGTTCTAATGACAAATAAAGATTTTAAAAATTATTACTGAGAGGTAAAAACAAGTCCTAACTTTCTGAACCATTTTTATCTTTTCTCTAAGACCTTGGGTTCCGCGGAACACCAATTGGGAACCGCTGCTTTAGAAGAAAATAAGAAAAAAACATCCACAGACAAAAATTTCCCAAATGATATTAAAGAAAATAATAGCTTTTTAAATTTACTCAAAGAACAAGCTATTTATTAAATAATAGTTTACAAGAAAATAATGACTTTCATTAAAATAATGACTCACAATAAAAACAAAAGTTACTTACCTCCCATGGCTATGACTTTAATGAGAACGATTGGCACCCAACATAGAAAATCAGTGCCCACAATGAAAGCAAATCTTTTGGCTATAGTTCGATCCTGTAGCTGCTGTGTTGATCTCAATCCTATTTTTGAGTTAGAAATTGTGAAAAACATGGAGATGTAGGCGAAAAGAATGAAGAGAAAGGCGGCCAAGTTGAGGCCACAAAACAGAAAAGTTGAATATTCCCAAGCCTAGGCATGCAAGGAAAAGAATGAATGAAAGATACGATAGTTTTCTTCTCTTCAAGTAAAAGGAAAATGGTAGAAATCTTATAAAGTAGCAAATCATAAAATTGTATGGATGTTTCTCAGTTCGCATTGCTATGTATGCGAAGTTTCAAGGAATATAATACTCCGTGTAAATAGAAAAGGCTAGTCAAGATTATGCGATTTCCCTCTCTCATCACACTTTTCCCCTTTCCGTTTCCATGGTTACGACAAATCTTGTTTGTCGAATCCATGAAAAGAGTAAAAGTGTGGAGAGTGGGGAAATAACGGAGCTTTGAGACGACTATTTACAAAGAGTATAGTAAAGTACGTGTTTTTAAAAAATAATACCAGTTTCCTTTCCTTGAAGAGAATATTATTTGTTATTAATATTTTTGAAGGAATTAAAGAGCAAAATTGATTAATAAAAATAAGAAGGAAAAGAGATAATAAGAGGGCCATCACCATCTTAGTTACTTTGAAAATATTATGTCATTAAAGTTTATAAAGTGTGGCAAAGTATCTGAGACAGACAGCTTTTGGAGGCCGCTGTTTTAATACAGAATGTAGATTGATTTTTTTGAAACTTAAAGCAAATTGCTGAGAGTAAAAAAAGACAGGTTTCCCAGACATGATTTGGAAAAAGAGCTATTTGCACTTGTGGTATAACTTAAACTATCAGTAACGTAAACTTATATGCATAATGTTTCCATTCAGCTCTAAAAAACTATTAAATGTCCAAAAATAACTAAAGCATTTCTATACGTTTCAATTTTCAAACATAGTTTTGATTTTAATGGCACACAACAATATTAGTAGTTAAAAGTAATTTACTTTTTTAAGTTTCGCAATTCAATCCAAGAAAAAAAAAGCTTAAAAATAAACTATTTAATTTTTTTAAAAACTTTTCATTTAAGCTAAATTACACAGCTTAAAGATTTGATTAGTTAACAAAATTACAATAGTTCTGTTTCTATTATAATATAATTGAGTAGTTGGAATTTTATAGATAGAGTTTCAGTATTTTTTGTATTGAAAAAAGATTACTATAGCGAGTCTGTTAGAAAAATAAACTTGGATCCTCTTCTGAAAGATCATTCTCGTTTATCATAATACAAGAATTTAACTCTTATGTCTTATTAACAAAAAATGGGAAATTTTTAATGATAAAAATTCTTTCCGGGATACATTTCTTTTCGTAGTGACATTTCGAAATAAAGAATAATTATCTCAAGATAAAAATTATTCTTTATAATGTATCTATATCACTAAAAAATAAAAATACAAATTATAATGAGTTTGAGATAAAGAAAAAAACAGAAAACAAACATACCGATATGGAGTAAAATATAAAAATGCCTTATAAATAGATATATGAGTCGCTCAGAAGCCAATGTGGTTAAGTTCAAAACACAAAAATTGAGAAAATTAATGATTTTTGATACATTAGTTTTTAAAATTCGTGGTTTATTAATTTAATTAGAAAAGTGTATAAAGTCTTTTTTCGAGGTGTAAACTCTGCAAAAAAACAAGATATGTACAGGATGTGTAAATTAAAACGTAAGTATTTATTGAAATAATGACAGCATCTTAAAAATTTTAGGACTTATACCTTTTGGCAGCTGAAAAAGATAAGAAATATATATAGTCTACTAGTATAAACGAACTTTTTTTTTTCACAATCATCACTAGATACAGTGACTAATAGAAAATAAACTGTTGGATTATTTCAAAAATTGTTTTTTACTTCAAAACTAGAGTGGCACTTTTCTTTGTTTTGGGAAATGAAAATAAAATAAATAAAAAAAAAACTAAAAATACCACATTTTAAAAAAATACTACAAAAAATACCATACCCCTTTTTTTGGTGAAAAAATACTACCGTAGTATTAAAAATACTACGTCTGGCAACCCTGATTACTATGAATTTCTTCTTTTTCAGTGTTACCAACAAATATCGAAAGAAGAAGAATAATTTAATTTTTATTTCAAAGTTTATGTAAAAAAATACTGATAAAAGGTGGACTTATTCACAATTGCTTCTGATTTTATTATACAATATAATCAGAAGCTAAAAAAGGGCTGTCTAACCTAGAAAAAAGTAACCAACGAATAAATCCTTTAATAACTAAGAAGATTATTATTTATTTCATCAAAATTTCCAAAAATCAGAAAATATCAAAAAATGGACTTAACCGCATTGTCTTCTGAGCGGCTCATATATTAATCTAACAGTTAACAAAAAATCACTATGAAGAAAGAAAAAAAATAAATGCATATATGATAGAAAAATATATAAACTATAGAATACAGAAATTATTTACGAGAAACATTGGCAAATTTTAAAAATAAAATCAACCATGAAGGAGATTATATTTAATGTGTATTACTTGTCCAAATGGATCATGAATCTGTAGAGGTAGACACACTCCATTATTCCCATAAAATTCGTCCCCGTAGTATCCAATGTCTAACAAAGGTAAAGCTGAAAGTAATATAGCCAGAGACCAGACTGATCCCATCGCTGCGGATGCCGAAGCGATTGTTCTTCGTTTCAAAGATAGCGGATATAATATAGATGTGTATCTGTGGACATAAAGAATAGTTGCATTATTTTCTTTACTCACCATCAGTGTTGTATATTGTAAATATGCTATCGATTGGAAAGTTTAGTAGAAGAAACCAAATAACAATCAAAATATGATCGAAGTTTGACATTTAAAAACATGTTATACGTAAAGGTTTTTTTCCCCAGATCTTTGAATAATAAAAAGAATCTGTAGGGAATTATGCTTCGTAAGCAACTTTCTAGCAATGTTTTAAAAATCCTGTGGTCCTAAATTTACTATATCACTTATATTTTTCCACAGTAGTTGGTTTCACTACTACATCCCTTTCTCTTATGAATCTGATTTTCAAAAATATCACTTAGCACTTTTTTCCACGGTAGTTGGTTTTTCAACTACATTCCATGTGCATTTTTAAAAATTAATTTTGTAGATGGTCTCATTTTTCTTTGTTATTCATTGTAGAATAAGAGACTAAATATGACATAAACATTGACTCTAGACCAGCGATTCCCTAAAGGTGTACCGCGGATCCCCAGGATTCCGTAATTGTTATTATATAAGTTTTTTTTTAAATATTCATTTACAAAATATATTGGGCTGGGATAGCCTGGTCGGTAGGGCGCTGGACCCGTGTCCGAAAGTTTGTGGGTTCGAACCCCGACAACCGAAGACTCCTCGTGTAGTTGGTGACTGATGCACGTTAAAATTCTGTCGAGTCGCAAAGTCCTCCATGTTTCCATAACAAATCAATACCTCTGGGGGTACTGGATTGAAGATCGATCGCTCTCCGATTCAGGTCAAAATTACGATCTGTGGATGAATGAATGGGTCCGCCTTATAAACATGTGTGACGTATAGAGTGGCAGAAGTCGAATTCTTGGCCATAGATGGTGCTGCTGAAAAACAAGAATCGCACACTCTGCCTTAAATCTGCTCGGTTTCACTAAGCAGGCTTGCCGTGTTGCAAGTGGCACTAAAACCAACTAACCAACCAGGATTCCGTGAAAGAGTTAAAGGGGTTGAGGGAGCTAGCACTTTTTATAACCAGTGATGAGTTAGGAAACCTCTGATTATATTAATATCCAACCTATAATTCATAATTTATTTAATCTACTGGTTACCTTAAAGAAATTATTCCATGTAAAATGCCAAGGAAATAGAAAAGACATTTTTAAAAGAAAAGGTAATATTTTAAATAACAATATGCTGAATAAATTAGGAAAAGAATAAGCATTTATAAAATATTGCTTCAGTATTTCCAACGCTCTTTTAAAAAATAAAATAAAATAATCAAATTATTTAGCAGAGAAATATATTTCACCAATAACCATTTTCAACGTTTATAGCATCTCTTTTAAGTTTTTACTTCGTAGTAAACCATAATTCAGTTCATTTTATTCACCTTCAACTAATGTGCTTACACCAGAAAGAAATTCATAACTAGACTAGATATACTATAAGGACTGCAAATTTAATTGATGGACATAAGACCTGATTTAAGATTATTAATGATAAAAGGGTGAAAAAGTTTCATTCCGCTAATTAGATATTTTAAATATAGTCTTTCATAGGTTTATAACGCTCACTATTTCCTTAGTATAATTTATTTATAAAGTCAGCGTTCTGTCGAAAGAAACTTTACTATTTAGAGTTACGCAGCCGGAAATAATTAGGAATCAATGCTCTATACAAGTAAAGTATTGTTTTCTCTTTTTTTTTACGTTTATTCAAGTGGAACGATTTAATATGACGAAGAATTTAAAATTTTCAGGTTGACATTTCTATCTAGACAGTATTAATCAGCATTAGATTCATAAAAATATGTTTATTTTGCATTTTTATTCGTCGTTTAGTAAAAGATAGCTCAGAAATTTAATATTGAAAACTTAAAACTTTTAGAAACTTAAATATCCACAAAAAGTGCTATTTAACAACAAATTATTTTATAGTCTTCACTTAGATGTAAAAAATAGCACGACTTCGCACGCCATGTTTAAATACCAGGGAAGGAGAGGCATAAAAAACGTCCCGTATATAATGCATGAGTTATGAATAGAATCTTTGTGACAAGTAAAATATTTGTTTTATCTACTACCGTTCGTCTTATTCTATTCAGCATAGTATTCAGCATAGTTCTATTCAACCATAGGAAACAATGTATATTTTATCTAGATGCCGTTGTTGTTTCTATTGCCTACTTTCCATGCCAGCAAACCTGCTTGGGAAGCCAAGCGAATTTAAGGCAGAGGGTGCATTTCTTTTCTTTCAGTGGCGTCATCTATTTACAAGAATATTATTTCAGCCACACACACACACGTCCTATTCATTCATCCACAGATTGTAATTTTGACCTGAACCAGAGAACGATCAATCTCCAATTTAGTATCTAAAAGGTATTGATTTGTTATAGGAACTTGGAAGACTTTGTGTCCTCGACAGATTTAACCTGCACGAGTCACGGGGTTTTCTCGCTCGGTGGGGATTCAAACTCCCGTTCTCACGAATACGAATCCAACATCCTACCACCCTGACTATCCCGACAATACTTATTTAGATAGCTACTAGATATCAATGGCGAAAAAAGTACTTATGAAAATTGCCCCTTTTCGATACAAAAACCCTCACATCATCTTAACTACTATTGACTCTAATAACTCGCATTTGGCATAATTTGATTACGAAAAATACATTGGAAACAAAACCTCCTATCGCTAGCCGACAATATTTAAAGTTTTTCTGAAACTTAAAATGGAAATGAATGTTGTTTCAGAAACACATAGAGATATTTTATCTTCATCATATAAAGTATTCTACGCATTTAAAATAAAAATTGAGCAGTCATTTATGAAATACAATAGAAATACGTAAAATATATATATATATATATATATATATATATATATATATATATATATATATATATATATATATATATATATATATGTATATATATATATATATATATATATATATATATATATATATATATATATATATATATATATATATATATATATATATATATATATATATATATATATATATATATATATATATATATATATATATATATATATATATATATATATATATATATATATGATATGTTTGAGTTAACCAGAAAGTAAGCTTCTCTAATTAATTAATTAGTACTAATTGAAACAATTTCAGACTTCGGTGTTTATCGCTTTTATATTCAACTCTCTCATGTTCTAAGTGCTGTCATGAATAAGTGTATTATTTTTTCATTACCTGCCTTCGGTATATTTTTCCCTTAATATTTTACCCCTTAAGTTTGACGAAATCTCGGATACACTTTCAGTTTTTAAGTAATAGCTTTTTTTATTTAATGAACAAATATTTAAATGCCATTCAGGCTTGAAAAAATATTATCTTCTAAATGAATACCTGATTCCAACTTCAATCGAACTAATAAAAGAATTAAAAATTGTCATTAATACTTAATTGCTGAAATTAAAATTAATAATTGTCATTGTATGTAAATAAATCATTTGAATAAATATATATATATATATTTTTTTTACAATTTCATTCAAATATTGTAATGTTTTTAAAGTTATACTCAAATTACTATGCACAAATTTCAATACAATCAAAATAAAATAGTCGTATCAAAACAATAAATCTTTTTAAAGAATTACTTTCATGTTAAATACTATTTGTTATAATTTACCTGTCAATAGTAATTATTGTAAGTATCAGCACAGATGACTCGCTGCTAAGTGTAGATAAAAATCCGGCTACATTACATTGCCAACTGTGCCTCCATTTTGCTTCATGAAGAATGTATTCTCCTCTGAAGAGGACGTCATAAGCAGCTATGACGAATAAGTAGACTGACATCAAGAGATCAGCCAAAGATAAGTTTTTGATGTAAAACGAATGAACTTCGTTAGGTTCAGCAAATAAGAATCTTCCGATAAGTACAGCAACGTTGCCCAAACCAGCAACGAATGCCACAAGCCATACACTGACTCGCAGTACTACGCTGTCCAACAAGTGAGCTATGCTACTGATACCGTCTCCTCTGGGCTCACATACGCGTACGTGCAGTGCCAAAGAACATAGATAAAATTCATCGAAATATCTAAACATAAAGAAAAGTATTTAGAAAAATTACTATTGCTTAATATCTCAAAAGAACTTCATACATTTAACATTATAAATTGGCAAGATATGTGATCAAACGAAATTTTTTTAAGAATTCTTATGATCCTACACAGAGCTGATATTACGACACCATATTTGTCTGGTGCAGGACGAACTTTCCTTCATCAGGTAATTAAAAATTATGGTGAGAGAAAATTGGTGTTAGAAAAATGAATGGGGAGGGAGCAATTGAATATATGCAGGGGAGAATAAAAGACGAGCCAATAAAAAAACAACAAAAAAATGTGCAAAAATTATTTGAGGAAAGAAGGAAATCGAGAAGATTGGAGCATAAAAGAGAAATAAAATGAAAATATTCTTTATTTCTCACTTCCCTTCAATTTTCTCACATTCATTTTTCTACCATCCATTCTTCTACCTGATGAAGGAAAGCTCGTTCTTTCAGATTTATTTTTCTGAGTATGGCGTCGTAAGAAGTCTTAACAAATATTCATGCATTTCACGTCAGTTTTGCATTATTCAATGAATCATCTAAATTATTCAAAAAAAGGTAATCATTTATAATGCTATAACCGATGGTCTGAATATAATCAAGTTGTTAAAATAAATAGATTTGATTCTTATTTGATTGAGTTGAATGATTCGAGTCGATTGATTCAAAGCAATATTGAATGAAATAAATAGATTTGATTCTTATTTGATTGAGTTGAATGATTCGAATCGATTGATTCAAAGCAATATTGAATAAATAAATCTCTTCAATTAAGGATGAAATGGGATTCAAATAATTACTTTATTATTTCTTCTAATCCCCAGATTTTAATTTGAGTCAACTAATTAAAAATGACAGTATTTAATCTCTGATAATTATTTCACGTAGAGTGATTTAAATTTTTAATATTTTTCCCAAACGATCCATCTATAAAAACTTTTCAGTCGATAAATACATAATAAAAAATAATACTTTAAATGTAAGTTAGTCTTGAGAGTAAAATAAATATCATTTCATTTACAAAATAATTATTCAATTAACAAAATAATTATTTTCCTTTACCCATAATTAGTTTTTATTTTAAAATGCAATTTGAAGGCCACAAACTTTTCAAGAAACTCTCAGAAAACTTTTCCTGTTAAATATTGAATAGAGTCATGAACAAATGTCATTTTTTCAATTATTTTTCTTAAATCAAATGTAATTTTTATCCATTAAACTGTTGAAAATTTTTATTATTAAGTATAAATAAAATAGGTGTTGGTGCAAAGGTAAATTAAATCTTCATAAACTTTACTTTTTTCGATTGTATTTTTATTTCAAAGAAAGCTATCTTAACAAAATTTAAATAAAAAAAAGAAAATTTGTAATGTAAAATATTTTATATGTTCAGCAAAAGATGAAATGAGAATAATTAAAAAATAAGCGTAAGGTAAAAAAATAAACCAATAATTATCCCTTCTTATAAAAGAATATTATTTGCATTTTTTAAAATATATTTATGTTTTAATTTTATACCACAAAAATAAAATTACCATGAGAAAATATCTTTACAGAAGGCAAAAAAAAATTTCATTCATAAATAAAAAAATAAAGCGAAAACTTTTACAGATTTTTTTTAAGAAAATAACTAGTAAGTGTTTGAATTAATTATTTTAGATATTGGACTACTTCAACGTATGTTTAGACTTTGTTTAGCCCAGAGCAAACTTAATTAAAGTTAGCATATATTATATTATTTTAAATAACAATATCTATAAAGATATTTTTTATTAAAAATGCATAAAAATATTTTTAATATGATATATTAATTAAAAATCTTAAGAAAACTCTTTGCATTAACCCTTTTTATTTCACTTTTCTATCAATAGTAAACACGGATTTTGTTAGATTTTCTGATAAAGTATGCAAAACTTTAAAATGTTACATATTATAGGAATTAGTTTTTTACTAAATTCAGAAAAAGTCTAAGTAGCGTTTTGTTATATTGAAGGAAATAATTTCACAGATTGTTTACTATTGAACCTGATTACTTTTTGAAACTTAATTACTTTTTCTAGCATAGCTTAGGAACTAAGATTTATACTTGCTGTATATATGTTTTATCTTCCATGTGTTTTATGTTTTATCTTTCCAAGTCTTTCATAAAATATTTGTTGATCACTAACTCCAAGTCAGCGACAGAAATTTTGAGTTTTCTTTCCTTTTTAAACTCACAAATTTTCAGAAAAAAATCTTATAATTTAAGATTTGTTTTTACATAAAAATTTTCATTGGAATACTTCTTAATAGTTGATCAATTTATCTAACTGAAGTAAATTTAAAGAAAATATGTAGGTAGATTTTAATGCTAAACAGTTGAAACATTTAAGAAATTTATCATGTTTGAAAAATATTTATTTTGTTTTTAAGTACTTACGAATTTTTTTTAAAAATAGACATAAGTTTAGTACATTTTTTTTTTGCATTTGCCAAGTTGTTGAATTTCTAAAAAAAGTGATTATAATTTACAGACTTTAGATATTTTACTGTTCTATACCGTTGCATTTTATAACCTAAGAAAAAAAAGTTATTTCATTTTAAATGTTTTCATCTTGTTAAAAAAAGATATGACTTAAGAATAAGCTTTAAGTTAACCTGTTTGTCAAAAAAAAATTCAACTGATTTGTATTCATGCGAAACTCGTTTCTGCATAATATCGTATAATTTATACCGAAAGGAAGAAATGTTTTTAGTTTTTAGATACATAATAAATTAGTTAAAATATTAACACAATTTTATATTGTTTTATTTTAAAGTTAATTAAACAATAATCTTTTTTATAATTAATAGTAGATGTTAAAACATTTAAAAAATAAAACTTACATGTGCTTCAATTGCAAAAGATCATTAAATGTGCCTTGTTGCAGTCCTTTTAAAGGATTTTTCTTAAGATTTCTGTAAAATTCAAAAATAGTATATGATTAGAAATTTCTAGTTTCTTAATATACACACCAAGACGTAAAGCATAATATCTTTTTGCATTCAAATACCTATACACTACATTTTTAAAAATTCACTGCTTAATAAAGCGCTTTCTCTAAATTTGAAGTTTTATTAACCATTTCGATGACTGTTTGTTCGACTATCTTTTATATTTGTGGCGATGATATAAGTTTATTCAAATTGAGTTTATTCAAATTGAGTTTAATGGCAAAGAGATTCTAAACTATGAACCATCAACCACTGAGAACATTTTACGCCAGCACTGTGGTGAATGCGAGCAGGGAACAGAATTCGTATCAACCAGCCACCACAGGGATTCGAATCTGGGTCACCTCATTGGGAGGTATACGCACTATCCCCTGAGCCACCGCGACGCAAATGGAATTGATTCGGCAAAAAATTTTCGTCCTATACTGTAAAAAATTCCAGATCAAATTGCGATAAAAAGTACTGCCACATTGAGTGCAACATCTGTAAAATCTTTTTTTACCGTAAATTTGTATACGATTTTCTTGGCAGTGAAATTTATTTAATTATAGTGATTCTGGGATTTTACAGTAAATATTATTATAAAAAAATTAGGGAATGTAATATTTTTTTTCGCTAAATTTTAAAGTAAAAATGCATTTTACGGTAAAAAGTACTGGCACCCTGAGTTCTAACAGATTACATTTTGAAAGAAAGTTATCGAGGGAAATTTGCAATGAAGATGTTTTAGAAACGAGTTTTTGTTGAATTCAGATCCGTTTCTTAGCTCTATACGAAAAATGACTGAAATTAATAACAAGTCATCCTTTCTCAGTGGAAACTGTGAATTTATTTGATAATACCTGAAGTAATGTACGAAATGCTATAATAATGTATATTTAATGTCATTTAAGTATGTCTGTTCTAAAAAAGGCATATTAATTTTGCAAATATTAATAACTACATAATAATTAGATAATAAAACGGAAACTTTATTTTATGTTTATTACATTTTTCAATACGCTAATGAACGATATTGTTTTTAAAAGGTTTTAATTACTTGCAGCAGTAGTAAATAGTCTAGTGAATATTACTAACAATTATATAGTAAAATGGAAACCTTATTATATGTTTTTTGTACTTTTTCTTCATTCTCACGCTAATGAATAATATTGTATTTAAAGCAGACTTTCTAATTGCTAACAGCAGCAGTAAATAGTCTAGCAATTATTATTATCTATTTAACATTTAGATAATAAAACAAAACATTATTACATGATTATTATATTTTTTTCGTCATTCTTACACTAATGAATAAATTGTATTTAAAATAGCCTTTTTAATTACTTACAGCAGTGTTTCCCAAACTTATGACTTTTGTGTACCCTTTCTAAATTTTTCGTAACCCTGTGTACCACTAATAAAAAAATTTATGTATTTTTTACTATAAAAATAATTGCACAAAAGTTAAATATCACAACTCGCTGTTGACACCACTAATTATTAACTTTTAACTCCGCAAAAATAGTCAATAGAAAAATACGTAATCGTAAATGTTCATGGCTAGCTTTGCTTTTGAATAAAATGTTTTGAAATTTTCGTTAGTTGCAAGATATTTCGCATAAGAATGCGTACCCCCACTAAACTGTTCCCGTACCCCTGGGGGTACGCGTACCACACTTTGGGAAACACTGACTTACAGCATCAATAATTACTTTGGTCAGGAATATATGCACTCCGGTGATAAAATAAAAAGAAAGATAAGTGTCAACTGCATTTACAAATACATATTGGTTCCTTTCAGTTAACAAATTTGAATAAAAAAATACAATTTTTTTTACCTTACTATTATTATAACCCATCAAGAGTAGAATATGCTTTTAATCAGTATCGCGAAAATAAAGTGGTAAAATTAAATATTGATACGAATTGGATTATTTGACTCGTAATAGTCAAATTGCAGTAAAATTAATAGAATTTTTCTTTTACATTACAGCTGAATAGAAAACTGAAACACGGTTCCCAGCAGATCACCGAAGTCAAGCATCACTGGCTACTGTCAGTGTGCGGGTGGGTGACCACTTGGATCAGTCTGCGTAGGGACCGAGGGTGTGCGGTATTGGTCCTCGTTAAACTGTGCTACCGTAAAGTGCTCGACTTCGCGCGCAGGTCGTCGGGCTACCGAAGCGGGAGTGCCACCCCCTCTGCAGAGGATCAAAATTGTGATGGCATGTTTTCGGATCATCCTCCGGGATGTTTCCCAGACCGTCGCCAATAGCCCATTGTGCAACTCTAGTGTGACGTAAATTAACAACAACAACCGAAAGCTGAACTTAGCTGAAATCGAAAAAAAAACTTTATCGACGTCACAAAAAATCCAGTGATAAAATTCAATACATATACGAATTGGATCATTTGGCTCGAAACAGCGAATAAGTTTTTAGAAAAGAATAAGTTTTTAGAAAAGAAATATAATTTTTTTGACCTTACAGTGATTCCAACTTAGCTAGAGATGAAAATGCTCTCTTATCGATGTTACGAATCCCGTTTCCATGGATATCTCTGAAATAAAAATATTTAAAACGTTAGGTTTTTAGCCATATGAATTCCTGCACTAACTAACATAGAAAAGTTAAGCAAAACTAGAAAAATACGATATGAAAAAAATTTCCTATTTCAGCAGTTTTTGTCTTAACTGCTTTGATTAAATTTGAAAGCTATCTTAGTTTTTTTTTTATAAATGTCTTGATGCAGTCAACTTTGAAATTCGCCAAATAAACAGTAATGAGTAATAGATAAATTACGTAGGTGGATCAAATATAAACGAGACTATTTTAATAGCCGCAGGCGATTTTTATTCTTATTTCCATGGTATTAATAGAATTTTATCTAGAGTTTAGCAGTGTTTTGTTCTTTGTAAGATCCGTTTTTAGTAACTTGAATGATGAGTGAGGGTAACATTCCTAATGCTGTTGCACAACGCACAATAATCAAATAATAATAGCTGAAAAGGTACTCCCAAATCATTTAGGGCTCACAAGGTGTTGTGTGTAAATTGATTCCCTTCATGAACGATGAGCAATTAGTGCAAATTTTTATTGTGAACTTGTATTGTGTGTGAAAAGTCAATGCAATCTAATAGTTCAAGAGATGTGGCATGTAGATCAGCAAAATGATCTTGCAACAGTGCAATGAGACACGACATAAAGCCGAAGTAACACTGCAAAAATTACAGGCAGTACACTACTAATAAGTTAAATACCCTCCATACTGGGATTGGTACCTACGGACAACCATTTATTTGGATCCCTTAAAGAAGCCTTGGGGGGTGGAGAGATATTTTCCCCAAATGAAGAGGTAGAAGATTCTGTTCGCAATCGGTTCACTACAAGGCCTACTTCTTTCTATGCCACTAGAATAAAAAAAAACTTCCAAAAACGTTGGAAAAAGTGTGTAGAAGTTCACCGAAATCATGTAGAAAAATAAAAATCTTTTTTTTTTAAAACAATACTTTAATATTTAGTTAATATTAGTTTACTTTAATATTTAGAAAAAGTCTCATTTTTATTTGATACACCCTCTTACATAAGCCTGTCCAGAACTTTCATTAGCTATTTGTTTTATTTGCACAATAAGAACAATAAATTTTAAAAAATTACGAAAATGAATATTATTTATATTTTACAATGGTTAAGGATCTCTGATTCAACTTGCAAGTGGCACAACCTTCCCTGTTTTCAAAAATAATAATTTAAATTACTTTTAAAAAATATGATAAATTTATACTTTTCTTTCTCTTTACTAACCAACCTAATTCTTTCAAAATTTGCATGCGGCACATAAACTTAATGAATTTACAGAAGTTAAGTTTCTAGAAGTTATAATACAAACCATTCAATGATTATTAAATTAAACATAAATAGTACATATTTTCCATCAATTGATTTTATGTAAACAAGTTTTATAACTGTAAGCAAACAGATTTTAGTTATAAACTTAACACAATATGTAGAAATAATATTATATAAAAAGTAAAGTATAACACTGCTTTCCTAAATTACCTTTAATGCAATTAGTGTCCAAATTAAAACTATTCTCTTATTTTTGAATCTCTCTTGTTTTTTCTCAATTTCATGAAATTTTTTTCTAAACAAGAAAGTCTTTAATATCTGAAGTTTTAAAATTTTTCCTTGAAGTTCCATTTCTTAATTATTTTTATGAAATATTCGTTTAAACTACAATAATAAAAGTAAGATCATGCTTTAAAAGGTGTTATTGAACCGCTGAGAGCAAATTTTAAAAAAAACTGTCAATGTAGAATAGGCGAACATAGTTCAGCAATTCCACCTATAAGAAAATGCTATCTATTACGTAGTTTAATAAGACTGAAAGAAATTCTTAGGTGAACTTTTTATTTTGGAAAAATCTCAAATTGAATCTTTAAGAAAATAAACTTAATGCATAATTAACGTAATGTACAATGTTAAAAAAGCATGTTAAGAACATGGACAAAGTCCCAAATGTGTATCTTAGAAAAATCGCTCGATTCAAACGTCGATCAATGGGTTGGTTTCTAACCACCACTAGGGATCGAAGCCTAGTCCTTAACAATGACAGATCCGTACCTTAACTGTTCAAATTCATCATGGTTCAAGTTTCTTAACAAGAGAAAACAATTTTTTAATCTTTAGAAGTAATACTAAATATAATCAGCTTTTCATTTATTGTAAAATTCAGTTTTAAAAACGAAAAGAACAATTAATAACATTTTTATTTGTTTAAAAGAATGTTAAAAAATCAGCGGTTTGAAAAAAAATAGCTTCTTGTAAATTATTCGTTAGCGTAAGCAATTACTGAGGACGTATTTTAGGAATATGGGACGATAAAATTTATAATTATTTCAGAGCGCCTTCAAAATTTTATAATGAAAATGATAATTTTGCTATTATTATTGATATTTATTATTGTTATTTAGAATACAAGCGATGATGTTTGAATATTTCCTACAGATAAATTCAGCGCATCTCGTACAAAACTGTAAAGAAAGAAAATTATGGTAATTTATGAAGAGAACTCAACTTACAGTTTGAGCAATGAGGTAAGATTACCGAAAGTATTGGCTTTCAGGTAATGTAGGCGATTCATTGAAATGGCCCTATGAATAATACATATAATCAATATACAGACAGGAAACGAATACACTGTTCTAGATGCATTGTTAAGAATATCAATGACAAGCAAATGAAACGAATAGTGGCATTCAGTGCAAGAAATAGAAAATAAAATGTCTTTAACTATGCTTACGGCAAACCTATTCTTAAAGGGTTGAATATAGTATAATATGTAATGTTCCGCCTAGATAAATTATTGCTTAATATGTCTTAACTGATATAATACTGCTTTATTTTAATATTGTTTATAATAATATTAAAAGGAGAGTCAACGAACGATACTGATCCTTATTGATACGAATAGTAGTAATTATGAACATTTAATTAGGAACGAACATGTAAATCCTTTCAACTTATAGTGGGAAATCGGACGAAAAATCAACTTGGTTCATTTATTGGCAAGTTTTTGGTAAGTGTTAGTTCCAACGTTTTATAATCTCAACAAAAAAAAAAATCCAAACTTTAAGGTGTCATTTTATGGCGTCATTTCCCTTGTTACCACAGCGAGAAACTCAAATTAAGCAAATTAAGATAGCAGGATGAGTAGTTACAAACAAAGCGTGATTTTTTTTTTGGAACTGAAATTTCTTTTCGCATTCGATCATTTCATTCTATTTGATGCCAGCTCTGATTGTGTTTAGATAGTTGCTCTAAAAACAAACAATATTGCAGTGTTTTGACAAATTCTCAGTTTCCATGATATGACCTTGAAAAATATTCTTGAATTGAGATGGTGAACTGCTCCTGAGTACATTGTGCTGTGAATGATAACATCTTAATATAGAAAACAATTCAGCCTTGCTTAAATAAGTACATCAAATATTGCCTTTCCAGAATCAGTTTTTTAAATCACAAAATTTATGGTCGGAATTCATTTATCAAAATTTTATTGTTGCAAAAATTTTTCAAAAATGACCACACATCGTATCAAACATAAATCCAAATGGGGAAACCGAATATAAAAATAAACCAAAGTCATTAAGCACTCTCTTTGATTCGAAATTTCTTACAATCCACCGATTTTTTTAAAATTTTGTGCGAAAGTGCAATTAGGATTTATATCTCATATTTGCTTTTCTCTATCCATATTGGCCAAATACTAGGCTTAAATTATTAACCCAGTTTGAAAGGACTGTTTATTTAAAGTATATGTCTATTGGAGGAATGGGTGGAACTGGATTACCATTGAGTGACCAAGAAAGCACACATTGAACATTTGTAGTATTTAACAGAAATTTGGAGAATGTATGTATTTTTCCACGTAACACTCGTCTTTGAACGTCAAATACTTATAAATAAACAATGCTTTGAAACTTGATGAAAAATATAAGCTAACCCTGTCAGTGTTAACCCTCAATGTTACAAAATTATTATTACACGAAGCTAGTTCTATAAAACTTACAAGCTTTTTAAATTCTCCAAACCCCAGAACGTGTTGGAATTTATGGTTGTCAATTCGTTTCTTGACAGAGATCTATAAAACAGATAAATAAAAATTAACTCGTTTTATTTGACGTTAAATGTATTTTTTCAATTTACGATTGATGGAAATAACTTACAGCACTTGAAGAATTCTTAAATTTTCAAAAATGTATTCAGGCAAAATATTCATTTGGTTTCCATCCAACCAACTACAAATGTAATATAAAAATACAAATTATTTTTGCTTCTTGCATTTTAAACATGTCTTATTTCAATAATACAAAAAATATTCAATTTGATCCATTTCATTGAGTAATAAATGCATAACTATTAAGCTGGTTTCTATCATTTGAGCAGAGAGACTAAAGTAACATGAAAGTGTTTGTCACAGTTTACAGACAAAAAGTTTAGATACTCAACACTTTTTTGCGAAATATATTGGAAATATAATGGCAAAATTTACTTTTTTCTTTCAAGTTTCTAATTTTAATTTTATATGTCATTTAAATGATAAATAGTCATTTGTCATAGTCATATGTAATTTAAATATGTCATTTAAATGATAATAACTTATGAAATGAAAAAAAATAAATGTAATTTTAAGCAAATACTCACAGAGATATAAGCCTTGATAGATCATCAAAAACTCCTGATGGTAAACTCTCGAGTGCACAATCTCGTAGATCCCTGATAACAAAAGTCACAAGTATAAGCGAGAGTCACCTTATTTATAAGTGGTATCTAGCACAGCGATTCCCAATTATTTTTGGCTGTGGAACCTTAAATGATCGACCTTTTCTGGCTGCATCCAGAGACTTAATGAATATATTTCTTTAGCAATTGTGAACATTTAAATCAACGAAAGATTTTTTATGCAATGATCTAAATTATATTAATCATTTGAAAATGTATTTAGTTAATGAATGAGGAATACATTTTTTAAGCGCATCGTTTTACCAAAATTAGTCTTAAAATCCGGTTTTACGCCAGACAGTTTAATTCACTGGTCTAGAGCAAGATCTAGTGTAGTTCTTAATTTAATTTTAATACATGCCTAAGCTGAAAATGAATTAAAATAAAAACGGAAAATGAAGAAAATAAACGTTAAGAATGATTATCAGACAAACATACTTCTTCAATTTTGAGTTTAGTTATTCTTATTCGATGCAAAATAATAATGGATTTTCTCACAAATTCATATCCTTTTCATAATTCATTCATAATATTATTATTAGAAGAACATTCTTCATGAAATTTCTTTCTTCAAAAGCCTATCAATTAAATAACGTCATGAAAATAATGGAAATATTGAATAAATAATAGATTATTAAATGAATATGAATTTAAATAGGTTTAAAAATCCAAACTGGCTAAAAAATACCTGACTCCTGAAACCCCTTTGGCCCTTCCACGGAACCCTAGGATTTCATGGAGCACCAATTGGGAACCGCTCGTTTAGCAAACGCTTTTACAGTTACAGACTGATAAAGTGACAAAAATAAAAACATCAATATAGAAATGAAATAGGATAACAAGACTGCGGAAAGAAAAATTTCAGACAGAGAATTCGAAAACATCATTTGAAAGAAGTTACAAATATTTCTGCATTGCACTAGCGTAGCATAACAGCTTTTGCAACATTTTCCTTTTTGTTTTGCAAAATAAAACGTTTCTCGGAAATGATTTTGAAGCATTCAGTTAGCTTTAACATAAATAACATTTCCATACGTGAAGAATTAAAATCTGCTAAAAAAATTCTGTTCCGGGCAAAAATTTCTGTTTTACATTTCGTGCTAGTCTCTTCCCCCTTCATTTTTTCTCAAAATTTTTTTTTTAAATTTTAAAATTTTTGTCTCTTTATTTTTTAACTTCCCATTCTCAGTTTTCACGTTCTCTAAAATGTCATTACTCTAATGTAAAACTCTAATGCAATGTGCCATTACTCTAACGTTACTAAATGTAAATGCTCTCTAAATGTTCTTGCTAAAATTTAGTTCTCACTAAAATTTAGTTCTTATAAGAAATTGAGCTTTTAACAAAGTTTACTATTTAAGAACTGGTGTGACACTAATATTTTCCGTCTATTTAAAAGCTAAAGGAAATGTGGAAAAATTATTCGATATTTCATATATGGTAACTTAGGTGTATTCTGCTCTATAAAAAATTTATGTAAAAATACCGAGTTGTGGAAAATAATGTTTTTTCAAAGCTCATATCTTTCGAAGTGCTATCAGGAGATTTTCTTAAAAAGAAATGTGTTTATTAAAATCATTATTGAAAAATTTATTTTAAAGAGATATCTTCCAAGAGTTATTTTCAAGAGAGAAAGGCATTTCAAACATTGTTGTTTATTTCATTGGTAAGTAGCCGGACATTTGGTGTGGGGACTAGCGTCTTTGCATATCACAGTTTTGATCGAGATTCGATTTCTTTAACTAAATGCAAGAGGTCCGCAGATTTGCATTTTCTCCTATCATCTCTTAGTGATTTATGTTCAACTCTAATGTATTTAACCAAAGTCTCAGAGGCTTCAGTTCTAATATCTGAAAAGTAATTGACGAAATTCCTGTGAATATTTTGCTGTTATTTTACAGAAGCTTTTCGTTTTCAATTCTCGGTAATTTTACATGAGACTTCTGTTAAATAATTTCTACTAGATTCTGACATTTTTTATTACTTTGATAAAATTATTCAAATTTAAATATATTTTACAATACACTTACTTTTAAAAGAAACTTATTTCCCTTTTAATTTTTTTTCTTCTATTTTTATGCATTTAAAGAAGATAAATCTGTTTCTATAAATCTTTTTTTCCACAAAATAACATGTATTGTATTAAGAGGAAATAAAAGTCAACTGTAATTGTATTTTCCAGACAAGTAAATTATTCTCTCTGACAGAAATGCATTTAAATTACATAAAATTCGAGATTTGTGTTCTCCAGAGACATCAAAAAACTAAATTATTTTGGTAACGAGATTACATTATACGCTATACTCTCGATGCCCTCTCAATAAACAAAAACATTTAAACATAATTCATTTCAAACTTAACACTTGAAAAGGAATAAATTTTATCTCCTCCCGTAATTCTTTGGTAGTGCATGTGAGACATTAATTTATCGTAAATTAAATCAGTTGTTTATTTTACAATTGGGAAAAGCATTATTTCACTTCAATTGAAGGAAAAGAACTGGAAACAAATATTATTTAAATTTAAATGTTAACCGTACTTACAGTTCCTCAAGGTTATACAATCCTTGAAAAGCCTCGGCATCTATATCTCTTAAAGGATTGTGAGACAATACCCTGGAATAGCATTAAAAATAAAATACGTTATTTAAGAACTATATTAAATAATATATGATTTGCTTAAGGAACTAAATAATAGTAATAAAAATCTGTTTTCCAAACAGAATGTTCTCAAGTCCACGTAAGAAGTTATTTTGATCAAAAGCACTTTTTTATTTAATATTTGTGATTTTTCATTAATTCATAATGTGTAATGTAGAGTGTGATGTTAATTGAGGAACAAATAATAGGTAAAACTACCAAAATATGGTACAATTTAATAATCACCAAAAAGCTTTTTTACCGAAGTACCTTGGTGATAACTTTCGTAAAATTAACAATAAAATGTGGTTTTACAATATGTGATAAAATTTGGTAAATGCGGTAAAATTTGATAATTATATCATGATTCTTAAGAGCAAGGCATAAAAATCATTTATCTGGTTGCATTTACTTTTCAATTTTGTACTTTTATACTAAAAGTATGGTAATACGAACTATAAGCTTGGAAACCCAAATTTCCAAGCTTACTGTTACAATAAGAGTGTAAAAATTACCGAAGGAGTAACTTAAGTACCGTATATCTTGATTTTAATTATTAAAATTATGGGATTTTTTTCCGGAAATATTACTACCATACAGTACGATAATTTTACCATTCCTCCGTGCATGAATTAGCATTTCAGGAAAATGGACTTAACGAAATGGTCTCGCTGGCTCACATGACAATTTTTTGTCCAAATTTTCTAAGACCATTTTGCTTATATGTCGCTGCGCACACAATTACTTCCGCAGATGGTCGTTGGCTTTTTGGAAAAAAGTCTCCTGAAAATGTCCCAGGGAGAAAAATCTTCCGAGTTAAATAGCACGATCTGGGAAACCTTTTGTGATTAACAAAATGGGAAGTTATGGCCAAATTAAATATTATTTAAAAATAAAAAGACGTTGCATTTTTGTATAGAATCCCACTTTTAACTATCCCGAAGTCTTAAAGTAAGTTCTCTTTCGTTTATATAATATTTTAATGTACAATAAGCCTAAAAAAAATTTTTTTAAGAACGATTTTATGTTAGGATTTTTTCATTCTATGACTCAAGCTTAATGGTTCGGCGGCTGACCTCAAATATGCTAATTAATTATTACAGACGATATTTGTTACGAAATCAGAAACAAAAACGTACTTTCTCTGTATTAAAATACCTTGAAATTCAATGGATTAGGATATCTGACCCCCAAAATATAGGGGGTAGCCGCATTCATGGAAATATTTGCCCAATAGTTTGGAAAGAAGAGCGATCAAAAGTTTGGACCCCATAATGTTAATTTTATTAACTGAGTACTTCGCCATATCTCGAAAAATTTTTAAGCAAATTGAAAAATTCACGCTCACAATAACAAAATTCGTACATCCAAAGATAATTACACACAAAAAATTTATTTTAGTAAGTATTTATTATCTATTATTTTACTGGATAATAGTCCTAAATAATTTTGAGTTGTAAGGTATATAATGTTTAACATCATTTTAAATTATGCAAGTTTACATTTCAAAATATGAAATTTGAGCTTAATCGATTTCGTTGCTTGTAAGAAATCGAATTTTAAGTATACGACTTTTTTAAAATTCGACTTCTCAGGAACCATTCGCTCAAGTTTTGTATTTGGCCGTGTAAAATTACATACTTTAAAATAATGTAAAAATTGTATACCATAAAACTCAACATATTAATTAAAATAAGAAATACTTGCTCAAATTTATTTTTTGCATGGAATTATCTTTGGACAAACGATTTTTATAGTTGTGTGTAAAAAATTCTCAATTCGTTTAAAGAATTTTTGAGATATTGTGAAACACACAAAAAGTCAAATTAACATTATAGAATCCAAACCTTAAATCGCTCTCCTGACCAAATTATGAGGACTATATTTCCCAGATTGCTGCTGCCTCCTATATTTCATCGGGGGAAAAAGAGGTATGTTTACCCAAGACAAAATTCTTGTCTGTAAATATTGGATCTTGTTCTGGGATCTGTAAAAATCAATTAGTACGATTAAATCTCCAAAAGTAGATCTGCAAGAAAAGATGTTTTCTTGTTTGAAATCAAAAAAAAGTTCTTTTGGGAAAAAGAGGATTTTAAAACTAAATATCATAAAGAAACAATAAAAACATTTTGAGCCTAAGATCCTAAAATCAATTTTCTTTTCCCTCACCTTAGTAGTAAACTGAAACTGTTTGTTTTTACGGGGATTTAATTTTCAACAGTAAATAAAACTCTTAAACTCTTAAAATCGTGAAGAAAAATGTAAGTTATATTGATAAAAAACTTCTTCCAAATAGTTAAATAAGTAACAAATATTTTTTTTGTATTTTTCCATCCCTTGATATGTATCCATCTGTTGCAAATATCTATCACTAACACCATTAATATAAATAAGGTATTTTGCAGCTTTTTCTTGACACTTAAAAAAAGTTATTCTCCGCATAAAAGAAACTTACTGATACATATTTCATTCATAATAAATCTCGGTTTAGAGCTTTAAAAGCATTTTAAAGGTTACCCAGATGCATGAGCAAATTCTAAAATCTAAAATTCTGTATTCATAATGCGCTATTTTTTAATAGGTATGTGTTTGAGGCTTGAAACGCTCAAAAAACCTAAATTTAACTCAATTCTATTATATTCCTGGAAAACTTTTTAGGCACGACAATCTTTTAATTTCATCATATGACTTCCAAAGAACCATGAACATAAGTGGATGTGGTAAATTTCAAAGCTTTATAATAAATACGTGCAGTCCATTTTAATGTTTAAAGCTACTGTATTTTTCCTAAAAAAAAAAAAGCTTATTGCTTTTAATTCCATTTTTTTGCTATTTATTTAAGAAAAATTTCTGTTATATGGAAAGTTCTCAAAAGATAAGAGCATGAAATGCATCTGAATTCAAACTCAAACAACGATTGAATTTAAATTTAATTTACGGTTAAAAAAATTCGAATAAAGCTATAATTCTGGCTATTGACAAGAGTAAATATAAATAATTAAGAAACATATTTATAAATACTTAACACTAGAAAGACTGAAATACCTGTTTTGCCCAAACGCAGTCAAAATGACTGCATTGTGAAAGAATAACTAATATATAAAGAAATTTGTTTAAAATTAATTTTTAATATTTTTGATATTATTTTCAGTTATATAACAAGTTATTAGCAAATATTAACACTAAAAAAATTATATGTTATACAAAAAGTCACAAAATTCTAAGAAATTGTGTCATCATTTCTAATTGAAATTAAAAAGCAGTCAAAATGACTTCCTTGGGCAAATCTAGTGTTAAAGAAAATATTTTTTGGTAATCAAAATGATAAGGCATGTTGTTATTTCATGATGTTAACTAAGCCAATGAACACCAAAAAAAAAAAATAATATTTTTTTAATGGTGTTTAGATGTTACTGTTGGAAATATCTCGGAAGAAATGGTCAAATAACAATTTATTTAATTTGTATTTCATCATGCTCAAACAAAACAGTCAAATAATCATTAATGAGATGGTATTCAATCTGTTAACTGCGAGAAAAACCGTTTATTGACTGCTTTCACCTAATACGGTTAAACAACCAGAATTTTATCGCACCAATCAGGCACACCTAATGAAGCCACATAGTTCCTTGCAGGTGGGTATACATATTATTGCCAAGAGGGCTGATCTGTCACTCTCATGGCCGACAAAACGGGGGTTCGAGTTCCAGTTTTGACGCCACAGTATTTCTTTCAAGTCCTTCAACACGTGAAGAGTTTCTAGTATTCTGTACAACCCAATTTGTGGCATTGGACTATTAAAATACGATACACTTATTCTGGCATAGAGAGCAGCTTCATAAAACTGCTTCACACAAAAAAGTCTAGTATTTCGCATCTCTGATGAAAGATTAAGCAACCAGATAAACTAATTAAACCGCATTCACCGGTTCATTTAATAAAAGACAACTCTACCACTGTCTAGCTCCATTACCTAACGAAAAGCCTAACACCAATGTTCAGTTAAATTTCTTTTTTAAAAAATCATGCTAGTTGTAAATAGTTTGAAAACCGTACAGTTTTGTATTCTTGGTTTTTTAACCATACTAGTTGTAAGCGGTTTCAAAACCGTAAAGGTAAGAAATGTTCTTTATCGTAAACTTTACGTTTAGTCGGATAGGCAGACTGCTGCGGTTATTTTACTGTAATTTTAGAATGAAAATTCTAGCAGTGTATGTTTCGCTGCTTGAAAAATTTTTAGAAAAAGCAATTTATTTATGCTATATTAACTGAGCCCCTATAACACTTAGAAGGGTTTTTTTTTCAATATTTTCCTGATTTCTAAAAATAAAAATAAGAGAACAAAGTTTCAATTTGACAGCTACTCTCAACAAATGACTACACTAGATAGACTAAAACTTTACTTTGTACAATGTTTTTATAAAAATAAATCAAGCGCTTTTGTGTTCAGGTGTTAAGTGTATTATGTACTAATGAAATGATTGAAACCACGCTATTTTTTTTAAAAAAAATTAATTAAGTATAATGAATCTAATTATTTGACCCTTAAAATAATTTTTTTAATATTTTTAAGTATTTCTTATATTTTAACAACAAAATGTCGTTTTCTCACTCGTGAAATGGTAAAAAGCAACTACCGCCGCGACTGTAGTTTTATTCTATTAATTTGTTATCAAGATAATTTGATAGCCTAAAAATTCAATTAAAAATTAATCGAGTGTTATTTTTATAATAAGTAATGAATGCTGGAAGCATATAGACCAAGTAAGAGTAAAAAAAATGCCTTTAAATTATATCTCTAACCTTTAAAGAAGTACCCTTTAAAGAAGTACCCTTTAGCAAAAGACATTTTTAAAACTCTAAGCGTTTGCTAGATAAATTAACAGAACTGTGTATATCTAGCAATTAGTTAATTAAAAACCACAGGAACAAAACCAATTTTAATTTATTATTAAGTTACTTGTCAAGGTTGGAAAGAAAAAATAATCTAATGTAGGCATTAGTTATTAAAGATCAGTAATCAAAGGACTTTATTTTCATTCTTAATATTAAAAAGTTTTAATTCAATAAAAATTTCTACACCCACAGATAATCCTTAAGAGATTAATTAAAAATATTTAACTACTTATAGCCAGCCCCTTATTTACTTGAAAAAATTTAACATAAAATAATAAAATCTCTGATGTGGACAAATTCGTAATTTAAATGTTGAAGGTTGTTAAATGTTGAAAACGTGTCTTATTTTGTTTATCTTTTTTCGCAACAAAATTGGCAATTAAACTTTTATTCTCAGATTTGTTCAAGAATTTGAACATTCTAAAGTCTGAATAAAGGTTTAAACATTAATTAATTTATTACTTAGCAGTTCTTCAAAAAAAGGAAAGGTTTATATGTCTTAGAGATTTCCAAGAAAAATCTTTTCTTACATCAATTAATACAATTAATATTCCTCTTAGTTTCGTTAAATTATAAATCCCATTATAACCAATCGATTTCTTTGAAATGAAGACTAATATTTTTTAGAAATTGACTTTACTGTATAAATTTTAAAAATTGTGTAAAAAATAGTTGATTTATTATTAAATCAAAAACTTCAATGTAATATATTAAAGAAAATGTGGCATATTAGAAGTAGTTCGACAAATTTTGATCTAATTTTGAAAGGTTCAAAAGACTTGCTATAATATTAAGTATTGAACAAAAAAAAACAATGATAAAATAAAATAATTTTGCAATATCTTTACAGATGGTGCATTATTTTGCTAACTCAGATTTACAATAGAAAATCTCAATTTAATACTTCCATGAATAAAGAAAATGACTGCAATTTATTAGTTTATAAGTTCTCAAAATATATATAATTTTGAATAAAAATTTTTTAATCAATATTTAATGAAGTGAAGTCTAAGAAAGATCTCTTATGTTTTAAAAATAATATGCAATCAATACAATGCGATTAAAACAGATTTTCAATGTACAAAACTGAGGCAAAGTTTATAATTTAAAACTTTTTAACTACTTAAAACATTCATAAGTGACTTATTTTATCATATTTCAATTTAAAAAAAACACTTGAAATTTTTATTGCTTTTAATAGTGTTCGTTTCGTTTGAGACACTTGATTTTCTTATAATAACAAGAAAAAGAAATTTACAATATTTTTTTTGGATGTTTATATCAACAATTATTATAAACCTATTAATTATACTTATTATATGCTAAATGTACATTTAATATTAAGCTTAAAATAATACTATATTTAGGAACAACTTGGACTATTCCAACTTATTTTACTAAGCATCAAATTTAAACAAAAAAATAATCTCGTTATGAGTTTCATTACCAATTGTAAAACAAATTTCATGTTGAGTTTGGAGAACTTTATCCAGTCAAACTTATTTTCCAAGTTGGTGCGATTATCGATATTCTATTAATCAGTAGTCTAAAAGTTTCTGAATATAACGTATATTTCAAAACACGCTAATTTATCGAGAATCATTAATCAAATATTTTAATGCATTTAGGCAAAGTGAATTATTCTATAATTGCTTTAGTCGTAAGAAAAATATTTATTTATTGCTAAACTTGAAAACTAAAATAAAGGCATAATACTGTAATGTAAACAACACATCTGAATAGGGTGTATCGGAAAAAGTTAAAAACAACTTTTTTCGTAATTTCAATTTGAAATAAATGTGTCACCGTTCTTATATGTTTAAAAAATAAATTTTGCAAAATTGAAAAATAGTCAGTTCTCCCACAATGAGCCTAAAGTTTTATTTTTTAATTTGAAAAACGTAAATTTTAATTTTTTGTAATAAAATAAGCAGAAATATCAAGCAAATTTTACTTATCAAATTCAGAAGTGTAAAATAAAAAAATTTATACATGAAAAATTTTATTCAAATCTTCCATAATCCAGATGAAAACTTTAATTTTTCCCTAACAAATATGTATATTGCTAATTTTCAACCCGAACATTATGTAGGATTATTAAATAGATTCTAGTGTTCTGAATTGCGCCTATTTAAAATTTCTTCAAATGAAATTCATCGAATCACGGTGGCTCAAGGGATAGAGCACTAGCCTCCCAATGAAGTGACCGGGGTATGAATTCCAGCGATGACTGGTCGATACTAATTCAGCACCCGGCTTGCACCGACCACACTGCTGACGTGAACTATCCTCAGTGATAGACGCATCATGCGTTAAAGTCCTCTTGCCGTTAGGCTAACCAGGAGTTTGCTTGTCTTTTGGATTAGGTTCAAGAGATTAACTGGATTGAGAGATACAGAGTTGAATATAGTTGATCGTAAACTCAAAACCTGATGGGCTGTTCAACGATAGTTATAAAATAAAAAATTTAATTCATTAACATTCCATCTCAAGTGCTTTGCAGACAATTACCAGTATAAAAAATTGACCAGTATACTGAGAATTTTTTTTTAATGGCGGGCACTTGGAGCTATTGTCCATTGGCCACAGAAAGTGCCAGAACTGCTAATTCTCTTTTCGTTACCCAGTGGGCACCTGTGGCGAAGCCACCGCGGTGGAACAGCGTCGCCCACGTCACACTACCACAACCCGTTTATAGGGCGGGTCACATTCACACATTCACACACAAAGGAGAAAGGACATAGAACACAGATAGAGGGAAAGAAACATCCATGCCTTGCCCGGGATTCGAACCCAGAACCTTTCTGATGCAAGGACAGTTCCCTGCCCCCTACACAGACTGGTCGGCGTATACTGAGAAATAAGTGGATAGAATGAATTTAATGTAACGAAAACAGATAATTGAGTTGGTAATTGAGCAACGTTAAAAAATTTTGTTCTCTTTCCCCCAATGCTAAAGATAAATATGAAAACGACTGCAAATTGAAAATGTTTGTGCGTGTGTCAAAATTTAAGAAGCTTAAGTGCTTGGTTCCAAATTTAAGAAGAGGAAATTAATTCTGTATTCGTCAGAAATGAAAATCAAAAATTCTTTTCATTTGATCTTTGTTGTTTTACACTTATACTTGTAACTAACAATGTTTTTCAGCTAACTAATAATGTTTGTCGACTAACAATTTTTTTCAATTTGTTCTTTTTAAGAAAAACTGTGGAGACAAAGGTATCTGTTTATGTTGTGCTGGAGAATACTTACAAGCTATCTCAGAAATTTCCCACAGTTGGACACATTTTCTAGATTTTGCAGCGATGCTTTTGAGTTTAAAATATTTAGTCAATCATTAATGTGTTACACTGGTCACAAATACATTAGATTTTATAATGAATGTCAAAATAAATATTTTGTTCCAATTTTTTTTTTTAAAAGTTTTTTGTTAGGAACCTTCCATCTTCCCTTTAAAATACATAATATTGAATGACGAAACCTACTATTTAAATAAAATTGGTTCAATATGTTCTGAAAATTGGAAATTTTAAAAATGCTCTCTTTCTAAACTGTTTCTTTTACAGAACATAGTAAAAAAAAATTCTTTTAATCTGCAGCCTCAGCTGGAAGATTTAAAGGGAAACTTTAAAATTATTTTTTTATTTTTTAATGGCGGGCACTTGGGGGTTGTCCCATTGGCCACAGAAATACCAGAACTTCTACTCTCTTCTCGTTACCCAGTGGGCACCTGTGGCGAAGCCACGGCGGTGGAGCAACATCGCTCACGTCACACAACCACAATCCCGTTTATAGGGTGGGTCACATTCACACAATCACACGCAAAGGAGAAAGGACATAGAACACAGAGAGAAAGAAACATCCATGCCCTGAGCAGGATTCGAACCCGCGACCATCGGCTCCGCAGTTAGGCACGCTAACCACTCGGCCACCAGGTCGGCAATTTTAAAATTATACAAACCTTAATTCACAGTATTATTTTCGGTTTCAAAAGAAAGTAACGTTATATTTGAGCTGGAGGATAAACTTACAAGAAGCGCTTAAACAAACAAATTTAAAAATAGCAGAAAGCGATTTGACATACTTTTGGAAATGTTGAAGCCTGTTGAGCCACGATATCGTTCAAATTTTTTGCAATCTTAAACTTAATTATACGATTCATTGTTCAACTTGAAAAAAAATATAGTTCAAATTTATACGTTCTAACAAATATGCATCTTACTATGGTTCAAATTACCGATATTATGGTTAAACGTAGAATCAATTTTCATAAAAATGTACCATAAGTAATTGTATTGGATCGTGTTCTGTGCCTCGTATCTTTAAACTTTTTGTGTTTTGCATGTAGCTACATGTCATTTTACTGGTTCAGAGATATATTTAAACACATTCATAAAATGTTAAAAAGAAGAACTTAGGGAAAATGCTTACGCTATGACTAAAACTTAGTTTAAATTTAATTTAACAATATAATAAATTGACCAGCTTTTTTTATTAGTTGTATTTCACGGTATCAGATATATGCTGACTATTTCCCTGGACATAAACACTCTTGGATATAAACACAATGTCCGTATCCACACTGTCACTCACACTGTGAGAGTATTTCTTAACAAAGGTAGTTAAATTCAAATCATAGTATAATTTCAACTTTCATTGACCTATTTACTTAGGTTTTTTAAATTTGATCTCTTTATTTCACATGCTGCATCCAAATTGATGAAATGGTCACTCTGGAGTGGAAAACCAAAAAACACGTGCATCCTATACAAAGGGCGATGCAAACAATTAAGTCTAAAATATAAAGGCTAATCAAACATACAAGAATGAAACAAAAACACATAAAAACATGAGGTCACAAGCTCTATCCGAAATCGCTAATGTATGTTGCAAATTACGTGCATAAAAACGGAAAATAAACAACAATCATCTAACAACCTTTTATTAATATTATATTTCTAACACATGTTTCGACCAATGCTATAACAGGAGATTCCCAAAGAGTTTACCACACGAATATTATGCCAAAGAATATTCTTTGCGTTAGCAATCATAAGTGAATTTATTAACCATTGATAAAACGGTTATTACTCTGGGTATTTCCTCGATTGTTCATAATTCGACATAATTCGTGAAAAAGTTAACCCTCCTGGCGTCAAGCCCGTTATATCACGGGCATGATTTCTATACGAAAAGCGGCTTGCCCGTGCATGCACGGGTTCACGTTCTAGCTCTGGAGCGGCGATCACGTCTTTTTCTGAACTAGAATATTTCCTTCCCCCTCAACCTCCAACTGCTCACAAATTGAGAGGCGTATAAGCTGTCATCGTAAATCACTCACTGTTGTGCTAGAATATTTCTGTTTGAATAGATGTGAATAGTTTGCGCTCTTTTTCATGTTTGAACCCCAATCAAACTAAAAGTTTACCTTTAAAAAACAGGTTACATTTTTATTTTCTCCAACACTTTCGAAATATTGAATTTTTAAAAAAAAAACATTTATTGCTTAATTCATTATACTAAATCTTTGAATAAATAAAATCGTTTCATACTTTTAAATTTCAATTAATTTTCGAAAAAGCATTTTTCATTTTAGAGTAAATTGCAGGAAATTATTTGCTGTCTAAATACAAATGCAATATTTAATGAACTAATTAATGAATTTTTAATATTACTAATTTTCCATAGTATTTAACTAATTTATTTAAATTAGTTAATTTCTTTAAGTATTATGTTGCTTACAAAAAAATTTAAAAAAATTTTATCTGGCAAATGAAGTTAACTCTTAAAACACACTCTCCTCTTTCTGTAATGTTAAAGACTTTCTCGGCATTTTTCTAAAAATCTCATAACTCAAAACACTAGTTTTATTTGCACTTTAGTTTAATGATAAAGCATTTTCATGGATAGAGAAAAAATCAAAATTCTTTTCATTGGTAAATACATTTCTCACACATGTAAATATATAAATGCAGCATAATTCAGTAATGATAAATAACTTTAATAATAAATTCAAATTTCCTTAATAAATAATAATAAAACAATGTACAAGCTGTTAAAACTCCAAATAACTAAGTGAGTTATAATAAACTAAATATTTCTCTTCAAGTCCACATAATAAATTTAAATATTTTATTCCACTCAAATACATTTTAAATATGCATACATTTAGAGTTACATTTTAAAGAAAACGATTTTTTTTAAAAGTATAACTGATTATATTAAAAATATTTAAGTAATCGTTGTAAAAATTTCAGTAACTAAAATAAAATATTAAAATCATTGCACATTTATATATTTTAATTGTTGGAACACTTGCAAACAAGATTTTTTTTCTTTCAAAAAGATGTTTTATTTTTAATTAAATTCATCATTAACTTGATTGAAAGTACAATTTTTTCTATAATATCACTCGAAATCCAAATAAAAGTGTGTGTAAACTCAAGGGTGTAAGCTCGAGTTGTGTTGTAATTATCATGTTTGTAAATATTCATAAAACCTGGAAAGTAATGACGCTTCGGCGCATTGAATATTCGATAGTCTTAAAAATCCCTTTTTTTACGATCCGGAATTGAAGGGTTGTTGAATGCATTTTTGATAAAAAATAAAATCTTGGTAACAAATATCAAGTGCATCGAAATGACATTACTTTCAGATCTCCCTAATATTTCATGAATTTAAAAGTTCTTCAATCCAGATGGGTGGAAACAACCAACGTAAGTATTACAGTACTGACATTCGTACTAAAATATGCATCAATTGATTGTCTGGAATCTAAAGTAGATGATTACATGATGTTTTTGTTAAGTTATTAAAATAGTTTTCAGAAGTTTAATTTAAAATGGGGGTACGCAAAGCGATAAACAATCCCTTATTGTGATGTAAATATAATCTAGACAATACTTAACATGCTAGTGTCCAGATATCATACTAGTTATCATACTAGTGTCCATACGAGTTATCATACAGTTTCATCTAAAGGGCACGTTTTCTTTTCTGTTCATGGACAAAAATACTGTAAAAGGTGATCTAAAAAAATGGGCTTTAGTACTAAAAGTGTATTGCAGAAGTTAGAGAAGATTTGTCACTATATTTTCTGCAATTCAATTAAATTAAGGATTTATTGAGTTTCTAAGCTAGTCGCCACAGATGTAAAATAATGGAACGTGAATGGAATCTAATTTAAAAAATAATAAAAAAAAACTGGATGAAATGATGTTTTTAAAAGAGTTTTTAAGAGCTAGCACTTAATACAACTATTTAATTGAGTTTTTTTTTAATTTCCTTAAAATACTGAGACTTCCTACCTGTTTTTTTAAACTCATGGCTTTAATTAAAACTCTTTTTTATGCGGGCTTGTTTCTTTCCGCTCAGCTTTTTATGTAAGTTTCATTATTAAGAAACAAGATTTCTCAAACATCAATGGAGTACTTAATAACGTCACTTATTTGCTTTACTCTACACACTTTACTACCAACAAACGCCATGTTGAGATCTGTAATGAATCATTATTGCGACGTGTAATATTTACTATATTGTTACACTGTTTTTACGTAAATAGTAAGAGTGCACTATTTATTCGATAAAATACACTGACATTTTTCCTTTTATCAATTGTAAACGGGTTTTAATGAATCTTAAACTCTTCCACCTATACTTGATACCAAATAGCCCATTTTTTGCAGCTATATAATTTTCTTTTCAATTTATTACTTTTAATTTTTCTTTTTTGTACTTAACTAAAAGAAAACTTTTAAACTAACAACTCCTGAGATTCTCCTTCCTTTCTCACAACTGTTGTCTCTTATCTTCTTTCTTTTATCTGATTATCTTGTTCAAACATTGTTTTTGATCAATTTACCGATTTTCTTATACTCATTGTAAATTATCAATTTACAATTGAATCTCTCTCTGTTTCAACACTAAGAAAAAAAAATTCATGATAGAACTGAAATTATAGTACGTCTGCTTTTATAACAATATTAATAACCCTTTTACTTTTTTAACTTTATTTATGTGTAGAAAAATTTCATTCTTTCTTCACTCGATAGATAAAGAATATTTCAATATTTATTTTTTGTTTATCTGCATGTACCTTACATTTCGAAAAAAAATTTCATGTCCCTTACATCGAATGACTCTTATTCTTCCTATTTCTATTTAAAGAAGTTTCTATTCAAAGGGACACCAAAAAATACTCCCTTACATTGGGGTTGTCTTTAAATTAGAGGCGTCTATTAAGGGAAAAGCTACTATAGAGGCGTTATATGAGCAATTCTACAAATAAACTCCAATTAGGCGGCTAAAAAAAATTTTTTTTTTGAAGGGGCACACTATTTCTACATGAATTTTCTTCTTTTTTACACCCTAAAAAGGTAAGAAAAAATCGTGAACGTGGAATTTTTTCTTTGTAACATACTTTAAATGTGACATACTCTTTCTGACATACTCAGATAAATCTGAGTCATTTATTCAGATAAAACGATTTTTACATAAATATAATATTATTATAATGTCTCTCTAACATGTATTTATAGAGATTTCGTACTATGAGATTATATTTTAGTATAAAAAACGAAAATAAAAAAAATTAATCAAAGTTCTTAAATTGAAAAAATCGGGAAAAATTTAAAATTGGCATTTTGTCATTTAAAATATGTCACAAAGAAAAAATTTCATGTTTAATATTTTTTCTTGCTTTTTTAGGGTGTAAAAAAGAAGAAAATTGATGTAGAACTAGCATGCCCCCCCCCAAAAAAAACATTTAATTTTTGTTTGGCCGCCTAATTTGCGTTTATTTGTAGAATTGCTCATATCGTCGCTTTGAAACTAACCGTAGTAAATCGAAAAATGAGATATTTGGGTCATTTTGTGTAAAAAGAAAATCACCCTTTTAGAGAAACAAAGTGTTATCTTCATAGTTCCATAAAATTAATTTAGAGAGCAGATAAATCGTTATCGCATTGGCGCGATTAGCATTAGCGCGGAAAGTTAGAAATTGCTCTCCTGAAAAACTTGCTTTTTTGAATTACCACGGTTTAGTTTCAAAACGACGATATGAGCAATTCTACAAATAAACGCCAATTTTTATACTGAAATATAATATTATAGTATGAAATCTCTATAAATACATTTTAGAGAGTATAATAATATTATATTTATGTAAAAATCGTTTTATCTGAATAAATGGTTCAGATTTATCTGAGTATGTCAGGAAGAGTATGTCAAATTTAAAGTATGTCACAAAGAAAAAATTTAATGTTCACGATTTTTTCTTGCCTTTTTAGGGTGTAAAAAAGAAGAAAATTCATGTAGAAATAGTGTGCCCCCCAAAATTTTTTTAATTTTTTTTTTGGCCGCCTAATTGGCGTTTACTTGTAGAATTGCTTATACTATATACTTTCGTTCTTGTTAAAATAACTATTTATTTTTCACCTTAAAAACAAACAGACAAAACTTTTTAGCACCACCAACAATGTTTATTAGCAGTCCTTTCAATGTTCTTACTGTTCTTACACCACTTATGATATTCAATACATTGCTGGTCAATACATTACATACTAGTTTTTTTCCACCTTTAAACAGATAACGAGATTGAATTAAAGTTTTATAACTTGTACCCAATTGTCCAATTCTTACCACTGCTTTTTTTATAATTATCTGCTTTATTTCCCTTTATTTTATTTATTATTTCACTAAATTAAGGAAAAACAATTGTTTTCATTATTTTTTGAATAAACCCTAATTATTTGTCTTTTTAAAAATAAACTGCAAAAGTATTAAAGATCACTGGCAACAGAAAAGGTTGATATTGACCTAAATTATTACTTTTTCTTGAAATACCATTTCAGGCATTACCAAATTATTCTTTCAAAATTAAAGGGCACCACAGGTCACAGAAGATCTAAATATAAAACGTGGTGATAAAAATTTTCATGTTAATCACCACCCCATATTCACTTTTGTTCCCCAAAAGCTACATATCATGCTTAATAAATACATATTTTCAACTTCGATATTCTTATTACCATTTCCTCATTTTGATTACAATTATTTTATACTTATTTTTTAAAGAATAAATTTAATGTTTCCTAGATTTTATGTTGAAATATGGGTTCAAAACCACAAATCCTAAATTTGACTAGGTCAAAACATTATGTAAAATTCTAAAATTTTGTATAAACCTAATTAGAGAGGTCAAATATTTTTTTTATTATTTTAAAATGAATTCTGTAGTGTTTACTATATTTTGAGAACCAAATCAAAAGATCAAAGAATCAAACTCATTGGTAGTTTTTTAATAGGCTAACATTTTAAGTTATTAAAAAAAAGCTAAATATTTTAAAAAGTTTCCATTATAAAAAAATAGTACAACTGACTTCTGGTCGATAAAGAAATTTCTAATTTTTCCCTATAGTGTTGTCTAAATTAAAACTTCTGCTCTGCGCCTTTTTATTTTAATTCGTAAGAGATTTACGTCATCCGAAAGCAATAGAGGGGACTCATTTGTTAAAAAAGGAAATAGCAATAAAAGTTACTTTGATTAAATAAAAAATAATTTCATAGTCACTCACAAAAGCTTAAGCTTGGTATTACTTCTAAATGTTCCATTGCCTATGCTTGTTATTCTATTGCTGGTCAAGTATCTATAAAAAGAAAACTATAATACACATATGCATTTTTTGGCATTAAAATGATAAATTTAACGAAACTCTGTCACATTTTTTCAACAATTTTCTTTTACTATCAAGAACATACTTTTTTTTATTTAGCTAAGAAATATTTCACTTCAACTAAGAAATATTTAATTTTTAAAAATAAGAAAAATTTAAAATTGAATTTAGCTATATATCCAGTTCATAATAACTTTATATTGGTTATTTAAAAAAAATCAGCATGCACACCTAAAAAATATACAGAATGAAGAAAATTGAAGATAATTCTCTCCTGAGAAAAGATATAAGCCACACAAAGAATAGGAAATAAAATCCGTAACTCACCTTAGTATGTTGTAGAAATTGCAACTGCGTGACGTTTCTATGTATGGTAGACAATGCAACATCTTCAAAATATCACTCTTACACTAATCTTAGTTGTTTGTGTTCTTTTGGTGCTCTTTATCATAGATTTTTTTAGCATATTATATCTTTCATATCAATTTACGCGGTGGAATGTGGTGTATTAATAAACGAGATAATACGAAAGACTATACTCGTAGTACTAACTTTTAAGCATTGTTTATAGTAGAATTCGATGTGTTTCACCGTTATAAAATATTTCAATATTGTTGATATTTCTGTTAAAAAGAGAGTTAACAAATAAAAACAGATTCTTGCGAAAAATGATAGTTATTTGTGATTTGATGAATAAATAATAGTATTGGTATTGGCAAAAAATAGTAGTTATTGGAAAATTCTTTGCATTCATGTTATGAAGAAAATGATAAAAGAATTTTTAAAAAAACAGCTGGTGATTTCTTTTAAAAATTCAACAATTATTAAATTAAAAAAAACACTTTTAAAATATAAATTATATTAAGGAAAACATTTTAAAATATTGATCAAATAATACAAATTAACTTGATTGAAATTTACTTAGGGGTTAGAATTTCTAATTTGTATGACATGAACACAGTGAACACTGATTAGGTTGAAATTTTTATAGATTTAAAAGTTTATTTCAAGCCATGATTTTCAAAGATGAAACCCCTGTTTCTGATAAATAAGACCAGATCAAATAGAAATTACCCTTTGTTTAGGTTTTGCGTTTCAAATAATATTATTCCGAATGAAAAAAATTGATTAAAGGATGTTACATTACCAACACAAGCAATACCTTTCGAAATAGCAAATATGCTATTGAAATTTCATTCATTTTATGAATTTTGATGAAAAAGTATATGAAAAAGTAAATCCCATATACGCTCGTTATTTAACGCAGGAATAGCCGAACTATATCTGATAATCTGCATGGAAATAAATTGAAAAAATGAATTTCTTATTTAATTTTAAATCCTTGCTTTGAATTTTATTTGAATCTGCATGGAATACAATTTTTATTAAATATCTTCAGCCTTGCTGATACGTAGACGCCTTCATTTATGTCGTTGTTGTTAAAACTAAATGTAATTTCTGTTCAAAACAATGTTTCTTTTTTTAGTTAAATAGGAATTAAATTTTAAACTTACAGTTTTTTCAAGTTCGACAGATTTCCCAATGCCCCGGGCTTCAATAAAGTTACTTCTGACGATGTCAACAGCCTACAAATTAAATAGAAATATGATAAATTATCAGGTGCAAAATTTCGAGTACATTTTAAATTTTTTCCCAAATTAATATATAAAAATTTTTAAAATGTGTATTAATTTCTTTTTATGTTACTTTGAGATTTTGTAAAGATTTAAAATCTTTTCTAAACTTTTAAAAATAAAGCGTTATTTAAATTGTGTGTCATACTTTAAAAAGCAAGGAATTTTTCTTTCTCCTTCAGAATAATTAAACTAGATATTAAAAATAATTTTGAGTTATTTTAAATGAATAAGAATACTTTTTTCCATACGCTATTATTTATCGATGAATCTAGCAGATTTTCTTATGCATTATTATTTGAAGGTTTGTCCATAGGCCATCTTATAAACAATATCATCGTCAGCGAATCTAACAAGCTCTGTTTTATGCAATTATACGCCAGTTAGACAGGCAAAACCTTTTATAAGCAATATCAGTTTCGCCTTCCATTGAGGTGACCAGGTTCGATTCCTAGCAGTGGCTGGTTAATACGAATTCTGCTGCCAACTGCGCGTCAACCATAGATAGGGAAGTAAAATATCTTTAGTGATAGATGGATCAAAGGTTAAAATCTCCTTACCGCCTGGCTAACCGTGAGAGGTTTTCGTGTTTTTCCTCTCAATGTAACGCAAATGCGGGTTAGTTCCATGAAAAAGTCCTACTCGAAAACTAATTTGTCCCAATACTCAATCCAGGAATTCCCTTGTCTTCTTGGTTGGGCTCAAAAATACAAGTCTACGGAGTTAAATTTTGACAGTCGTAAACTCAAATTGGGTCGTCTATTAAACACCAGTTATGAAATAAACTATCGCTATGAAATGAACTATTTTTCTGTTTTCTGACGAGAAAACGCCTCTCGTATGTTGATGACTTTAGTTACAAATGTTACTATTTCAAACAGGATATAAACTATTTATAGGAGTGTTTTAATATTTTAAATATTTAGAACAAGTTAAGACTCAGTTAGCAGGAAAAGTATTAAAATCCCTTTGAAGTGTATATTTTCTTGTTTCCATAGAGGTAGACATCACCAGAATCTAAGATGGGAAGAGTTCTTTTGTTAGACAGACTGTTGCAAACTATTTTGGAGAACTTGGTTAATCTCATTTAATAGTAATAGGGGCAAGCTTTTTTAAAAGCAATTATTAGCTAGTGTTCCTGTAAGCAATTATTTGCCGATAAGTCCAACAGACTCTAGTAGAGGAAATTATGTTGTTTTAGGAAGCGACTAAGGAGATCATAATTTTCCACCAAACACCTTGAACTTTTTACTACGTGTCAAAACTGGTACTACCAAGGAAAAGTTAGCTGGCTTCTTAGAACTAACCGTAAGCATTTTATAAAAAGAAAAACGATTTGTTACTGGCTATAAACAATTGTTTTAATAGATGTAAATAGATTCATATATATTAATACCACTGAGTCATGTTTGCTCAGAGGTTAAGGCTATGAGCTGTTATTGTAAAGAGCTGGGGTTGGATCTCCATTGGTGGCTTGCAACCCACCCAGCTTCAGTTAGATGGGTACCAGATTCTCTGGGAAATAAAATCTCGTGGGTCTCGAAACTCTTAGTCGAGACCCACGAGTCTTATCCTCCATGACCCTCCTGGCTCACAGCGGGCTGTTGCTGGAATGCTTTACTTTTAAGACCTTTCAGGAATAATATCTAATAGCTGTACGAAATAAAACAGTTAAAAACCTGGTTTTTCAGGTAATTGCATATAGAAACTTTAGTTACGATCATTTTATTTGAAAAAGAACTCTTCTAAGTGGCGTTATTTGTGGTAGAAAGAAATCTTTATTTATTTTTAATTTAATTCCCTTGCCTACAACAACAACAATTTAATTTTTTGAAATATTGTTTTTGATAAAATTAATTGTGATTAGAATAAAAAGTACTGATTACATTTTGTCTTAATAGCACTGCAAAAATCAATCTTAAAAATATTATGCTTTAAATACAAGTATCATAGCCTTGTGTTAAAAATTTTCTCGAAGCAGGTATGTGATTTTGAACTGCAGCTTTAAGATTTCTTTCTTTATTTAACTTGAAAATTTCATACTTACAAAGTGTCAAGATTTGAAAGCTCCGGAAAATCGGACTTTCTAATAAGGTGAAGTTTATTTCCGGATAAATCTCTGCAATATAATCAAGACATAAGCTTATAAACAAATATTAAAAAGGAAGAATTTAAAAAAAACAATAGTTTGCATTTTTTAACAATAGTAGGTAAAGATTATCGCTTTTGCAATGAAGTTTTCATTTTAACGTTGTTCTTACAACTTTTATTAAGAAAAATAAAAAAACCTGCGTTTATGATAACAAATGATAAAAGTCAAAGTTTAAGTTTACAAATTAAATATTTTGGTAGTTAAACTTGATTATGCTTTATTAATAATTCAGTTTTTCGTTTTATTTACTTTACACTGCTCAGTTGTAATTCTTTTATCGGCAACAGCATGTTGAACTGAAAATCAACTTATAACCTTTTTTAAACTCCCTTAAAAAAGCGTTTTTAATCCTTGTCCCATAGTGATTAAAAGCATTTTTCTTTACTGTAACAGTTGTGCCACTCTTCTTGAAAAATTAAATTCATCCATGTGAAACCATAGTATTATGAATTTCTAGTATCCTAGTAAACCATGGTATCATATCTTCAACATTGGTAAATTGTAAATACTAATATGGTTCAAGTTTGCACTGCACTAAGGCTTCAGTAAATTAATACGATATAGTAATTCAACGTGATGCTGACAAGGGAAACTAGGGAAGTGTGACTCGTACTATATATATCTATACTATATATATCTACTATATATATCTATATTCGAAATAAACTAGTAGGATGTATGCCTTATGAAGAATAATTTTAGGGGGCAACATTCGTTTTGGCCCATAGAGGGTCCTATGAGAGATAAAAAATAATTAAGTATGTAGAAAAATAGGTATTTCATTACTTCAATGCAGACTATTAGTTATTGTAATTATCTTATACTCCAATTAATTTTATGGTGCTTTCACGTACTATATAATGCATATTTATTGTCAAAATTGATTTCGAAAATTTTATATATATCTGTAGTTTTTCAGAAAAAAAAATTTAAAAAAATTGGCATTTAAAAAAAAAAAAATTGGCATCAAATTTTTTAAATTTTTTTTTTCAAAAAATTTTCCAATATGAAAACTAGTAAACAGTAATAAATTTCATTTATATGAGAGTCGAAATATAATACGCATTTTACCAAATCGATGGAATTTTTTGTTAGTATAGCTTATGTAACATCCAAAAATGTGATTTACAAAACAAAAAAATTATTTTCATATTGTTAGATCTTGCAAAAAAATCTGAAATAATTTATGTGATTGCATGAAACTAAATTGCATTTATAAAAATGTTTTCAAATTTGTTTGGCGGGAAATTTGAACTTAAAAAATGTTTAATATTTCAATTCGATTTTTTCATAAAAGATCAACTGTACTGTACACACAAAATTTGAAGTGATATGTCACTTTAAGTGGAAAATCTGTTGATATCTATGTCCTGTGAATTGTTCAATATTTTGTCAAAACATTGCTATCTTTATAATATTATTTTTATATCTGATATCCTAGCTAATTTTTGAAATATTTAACTTTAAAAGTTGGCCTTAGCTAGGATATCAGGTATAAAGATAATTGTATGAATAATATTTCAAAAATAGCAATGTTTTGACAAAATATTGAACAATTCACAGGACAATTTTTTTTAATAATATGTTAATTTTTTGGCAAAAAATTTAAATTTTTTTGAAACTTATTTTTTTTTCATTTTTTTATCAGTTGTGCAATAAAAAAAATTAAGAAAAAAAATGTGTCTATTAAAGCGACAAATACTTGCAAATTTTGTTTATATAGTACGGTTGACCTTTCAAGAAAAAAAGAAAATCATTGAAAACTGAAATATTTTTTTAAGTTCAAATTTCCCGCCAAACAAATTTGAAAACATTTTTATAAATGAAATTTAATTTTATGCAATCACATAAATTATTTCAGATTTTTTTGCAAGATCTAACAATATGAAAAAAAAAATTTTTTTTTTATAAATCACATTTTTGGATACACATTAAATATGAAAAAATTCCATCAGTTATGGAAAATGAGTATTATATTTCGACTCTCATATAAATGAAATTTATTACTGTTTACTAGTTTTCATATTGGAAAATTTTTTGAAAAAAAAGAATTTTAAAAATTTGATGCCAATTTTTTTTTTTCTAAAAAATGCCAATTTTTTTAATTTTTTTTTCTGAAAAACTACAGATATACAAAATTTTCGAAATCAATTTTGACAATAAATATGCATTATATAGTACGTGAAAGTACCATAAAATTAATTGGAGTATAAGATAATTACTATTAAATACGGTGATATGATCTCTCAGATCTCGGGGTTTCAATCATTACAAACGCCTTTTAACATAAAATATATTTAATAACAAGAAGGATGATGATGATGGTACAGTGGCATGGAGGAAACTGATTAGAAACTAACGATTTTACATTACTGCGCAGAGCGCCATCTATTGAGTATTAGAAATTATAATTAACAAACTTCCCCCCGATGAACTTTTAGTTCATAACAATTTAGTCATTTCATATATTAATCAAAGTTATTTTTCTCAAATGTAAGGTACCAATATTTAAAATATAATATAATCTTACCTTTTTACAATATGAGCCCTTCTAAATTATAGAAAGATTATAATGCAATAATATTAATTGAATTCTTAAAATAATATGTTTCATGAGCATTAGTTTAAACCTTTAACAAATTATTACCTTAAAAATGAAATTATTGAAATTTAAGTAAATATCAATTGATATTATTGCATTATAATCTTTATATAATTAAGAAGGGCTCATATTGTAAAAAGGTAAGATTATATTATATTTTAAATATTGGTACCTTACATTTGAGAAAAATAACTTTGATTAATATATGAAATGACTAAATTGTTATGAACTAAAAGTTCATCGGGGGGAAGTTTGTTAATTATAATTTCTAATACTCAATAGATGGCGCTCTGCGCAGTAATGCAAAATCGTTAGTTTCTAATCAGTTTCCTCCATGCCACTGTACCATCATCATCATCCTTCTTGTTATTAAATATATTTTATGTTAAAAGGCGTTTGTAATGATTGAAACCCCGAGATCTGAGAGATCATATCACCGTATTTAATATTGGCGCCCCACGTTGGGCGCCAATATTAAAACTATCGATTTTACATTACTGCGCAGAGCGCCATCTATTGAGTATTAGAAATTATAATTAACAATTACAATAACTAATAGTCTGCATTGAAGTAATGAAATAGCGATTTTTCTACATACTTAATTATTTTTTATCTCTCATAGGACCCTCTATGGGCCGAAACGAATGTTGCCCCCAACAATTATTCCTCATAAGGCATACATCCCACTAGATTACTTCAAAATTGGCGAGTCACACTTCCCTAGTTTCCCTTGTGAGTGACGTCAAACAGTGAGTAGGTTTCTTGCATCAAATAATATGTTTAACCTATTTCAATGAACACTCGTGAAACTAAAATGAAAAATATTAACACGGTATTTTATTATTATTTTTTTAATATAGTATAATTTTTGCTATATAAGTTTATAATGAGCATCGTTTCTGAAGCTTAGTTGGTTATGCGCAATTGGGTACTTGTAAACTAATCACATGGTTTCGTCTTATCTCGTGGTTGTGCATGGCGTATTAACGGTACAGCTTAAAGGCTTGGGTTTATTATCACCCTAAATCGATTTGAATAACATATTTTATTGGATACTTGGATGCCTGCTAGCAACGTCACATCAGATGGGTGTGTCATACTTGATTGGCTGACCCACGCCTGACGTCGCTTGAAAGTATCAAAAGGATTTTATATCGCTTTTACTTTACTCAGCGCATAATTTTATGAAAAAGTTTTAAAAAATTAGTTTATAAGCAAAATTACTACAATTGATCATAACATATGATCAACGTTTAAACCTAAAAAGCAAAATTTCAATAATTACAAAATTTTAGGTGGGAAATTGGAACATCACATTCAGTGTACATTAGAATAGGTAAAAAAATGGTATTGAAACACCTTTTAAAATGGTATCTAAGTTTGAATGTTTTTGCTATTTTTAGTTACTGTAAAATAAAAGTTATGGTTTTTACCTTTCATAATCGTTATTACTAAGTTTTCATTTTTCTTAATATATATATATATATATATCTATATATATATATATATATATATATATATATATATATATATATATATATATATATATATATATATATATATATATATATATATATATATATATATATATATATATATATATATATATATATATATATATATATATATATATATATATATACAAATTAACGTGAAAAACATGAATAAAATAAAAAAACTAAATGGTAGAGAAACAAGAATGGTAAAAGCAAATAGTCGTTGTCAAGACACATCTATTGCTATAAATGCGATATTTCTGAATAAAGAATAATTATCCTAAGATAAAAATTATTCTTTATATGTGTCTACCTAATATATATATATATATATATATATATATATATATATATATATATCGTAAAGGATGTGTCCTGTTCTGATGAGGACCTTTAGAGAAAGATTGATTCTTTGGTAGTGAAATAGCTTAACAATACTTCTAGTTATGGATAAGCCAAGAAATTAAGAAATTTTCTTGCTTTAAAAATGGTAAAAAGTTAAATTTTTCTTGCAAAGTAGTTTAAGCAAAAATAGTGAAAGCAGAATTTTTTTTTCTAATATGGAAAAAGTAGTGTCCGGTTTGAAGAGGTAGAAAATAACGTTTCAGGAAAAAAATGACTGTATTCTGTATAATGGTTTATTCATAGAAGATTCCCGGAGAAATAAAAATATTAGAAAAATATGTATAGTTTTTCAGATAATTTTACTTTAAGTTAATCTTTAACTTATATTGTTTCATAAAACGCACATTTATTTTAGAGAACAAATTTAAAACAAAAATGAAACTTACAATTCTTGTAGATTTTCTGGTAAAAGAACTGGAACTTTCCAAATATTCTGATGAGTACAAAATAGACTCCGTTTTGAGCAATTACATCTTTCTGGTGACGTCCGTAGCTCTGTATAAATTGCACAGTTTTTTATTTAAATTTATTCTTTAAATAATAATAATACCTTTAAAGCAAACAAATATTTTTTAAAAAAAACTAAATATGCTCATCAGTTTTCTGAAAAAAACACCAGTTTTTACTAAAATTGATAACATTTAACGTAACTAAATAAAAAAATTTGATTGATAACAATAATTTTTATTAAAAATACTAAATAATGATGGGCATAAGAAACTAATTCAAAAAGTATAAATGGTGATAAAAATAGACTAAAGCAAAAAAAAATTCTCTTTTAAAGTTAATTTTTAAGATTTGCTATAGAAATAATGAAAAGGTCTTAAACATAGAGAAGAAATAATAGAAATAAAATTAGAGATTTCTACTTTTTCTTAAGCTTTATTTAATGCTTTCTTTTCATGCTTTCAAAAATTTGATTCCGAATTCATTCTGGTACTATTGAAAACAAAAGAACTATCATAAAAGTATAACATAGAGAAATCAATCAAGTTGAAATCTCGAAGATAACAAAAAAATCCAATAAAACTTATGAAAAAAAGCTTCAAATACAAAAGGAAAAAAAAATAGGAACAATTTAAATTATTGCATTTTTTTTTAATTCTTATAATGCTTATTATACATGCTTTCAAAAATCACTTTTCAAAATATTTGTAAATTGATGTTAGCACTAGTGTGAAATTTAAAAACTCTAGAAGAAGGAGAACTCTAATAATCAATCAAGACAAACTCATTATAAAAAAAATGAAAACAATCAAAGAAATCAAACAAAAAAGTTTGTGAGAAAAACTTCAAATATGACCGCTAAAAAAAGAAACAAAACATTATTATAGATTCACACTCCTTTTAAAATTTAAGTTTCGCTTTCTTGTCATTTTAGAAAAGAAAAAAAAAATTGCGAAATTTTTGAATTGATTAATATACAGTAAACTAATTCCGAAGAAGTGTTACACAAAAATATCAATTAAGGCAGATTCATGAAGATAACAAAAAAAAGCTTATGAACAAAAGTTTAAAATAAGGCGGCAAGAAAAAAACATAATTATAGATTTACACTTCTTTTGAAATTAGTATAATGCTTTATTTTATTTTTCTTATGCTGGCAATATTACGAAATAAAATAGCTCCCAACAAAGTGCGTTATAAAAAACAATAAATAAAAAATTATAAAAAAGCGTTTGGGAGGGTGGTGCATTATTTGTCCACTTGTAAATCTATCTACTCTATGTAATCGACTTATCGAAAATCTTTTGTTTACGATTTATGTCATCAAATATTAACATTTCATTTGTTTTAAAAAAATCCATTCAAATATTTCGTTTAGTTGTGTTTTTAAACAGTGTATCCATTGTTTGGCAATTAATGAAACAAGTATATAATTGGATAAAAATTTCCAAATTAAGGCCAAGTGTGCTATTGTTTCGTAACCATTGCAGTCGTTGAAGAATGAATTAATTTATGTAGCTACATATTTCAATAAAGCGTGACTTTCACAAAATGGCAATATTTTTTTCTTTAATGAATACGAATGCTTAGTTCTCGAACTGTGCATTTGTCTCTGCGGATATGATTTATTTTAAACATTAATATTTAATCCATTATGATAAAAGATTCTAGTAAATATAATATTTTTAGGCAGACACTTGTTTACATTGTACTATAAATTCCGATTTCTTTATTTAATTTACATAACAAAAGTTTCAAATATAAAAATTGTCTAAAATTTACTTTTTAATTGAAAACATAACATTCATTTGCCTAAGAAATTCATGTTTAAATAAATAATCATCTATCACATTATCGCAAAACTGATTGAAGTATTTAAAAAATTAAATTTTAAACATTTTATGCATCGCAGTTATGTAAAAAATATGACCTATCGGATTTGCTATGAAATGAAAAATACAAAAAAGGTATCTTAAAGAAATGTAAACATTTTTTTTCAAAAATTGCTTAACATTTCAAGTCATATACAGTCTAGAAAGCAGGCTGGAACACCGGAACAAGACCGGGAAAAATATACTAGTGGATGAAAGAAGTTCTTTATTTCAGAACAGCTTATTTTACAAAGCAAAACATGAATAAAATTTTACAAAAATCGCATTACTTTAAATACAATTCAACCGGAAATTCCAATTTTTTCTGTTTATTTACTTAAAAAAACTAGAGAAATTTCAATAACATCGGTGTATTAGTCTTTGAGAAATTTCATCCACCTCAAGTATATGTTTTTAGAACCGATGCAGCATTTTGATCGGATGAGATACATACGATTGGAGTATGTTCGGTTTACATAATTTAGTGGAAAAGCACCACGACCGGAGATCTATTTACCCGCAACAGACAGAGTTAGAACTGCGTTAAAAAGGTTTTTCGTAGCTCTTTCTCCAAGGAAAATGAAAAAAAGTGACAGTTTAAGTGCTTTAGACTTGAAGCAAAGCTGTAATTTTAAACTGCCCATCTTGCAGTAAAGAATTTTCTAGACTTTAGAACAGACAAGTGAACTAAAATACATATTTAAAAACTTTTTTTAAAAATTGCCAATTTGGCGGCGTTTTTCCACCCGGAAGAAAATTATCAAAATAAAGCTCTTATTCCCATCTATTGGAAATTTTTATGATTCCAGGGAAAGTAGCATTGGGGAAAGTTTCTAAACATTAAAAAATTAGACCACATATGCTTTCTGATAACTGTGGTTTTTCTGCCCATTGATGTTTTGTGCCATTTTCAGAATAAAAGTAGAGAGCGCTGGCGAAAGATAGGCTAAACTTGACCTGATGGTCATGAGTAACTGTTACAAACTCATATTAGTTATGAAAACAGCATATTATTTGCAAAAAAGCATCATTTCATGTGATTACAGAGCGTTCGAAAAACAGTCTTAAGACGGACAGCGTTACGTACGGAATTCATCCGGTCATAGTCAGTAGAGGAATATAGCCGTTGTTAAAAAACGTTAGTATCTTCGTTGAAAGACTGAACATTTTTAGTTCATTTTCTAAAAGAGGATGCACCACTGAATCAGTTAAAAGGTGTTAGACAGGCTTGACACTCAAATCTGGGGGAGGGGGGAATTCCTTGTGTTTTCCCTGTACATATTATACACAATATATTAAGAGCTATATTGGGCTATTTATGTATATACACCGAAGAGTCATTACATTATGACCACCCTCCATCTATAACAATGGGCTCGCCCAGGTTTTCAAGGTTTCTCGCCCGGGAGCAATGTTTTCATGGGGCACATTAGGACCCATAATCCTCATAGAACAATCCCTGACGTCTGTAAGCTACTTGAACATAGTTGCAGACCAGGCTCACCCATTCATGGCAACAGTTTTTCCTGCGGGGGATGGTGCTTACCAACAGGATAATGCACCGTGTTATAAGGGTCGAATCGTCATGGATTAGTTCGAGGAACATTCCAGTGACTTTCAAGTCATGTCTTGGCCCCCAAATTCACCTGACCTTAATCCAACAGAGCATTTTTAGCTCTACTTGGAAAACCAAATTCGTGCTGCCACGCTACCCCTTCGCAATGCGAGGGAATTGCAGGACCAGTTGGTGGTTGGTGAGCACTTGGTACCAGATACCTCAGACTACCTCTCAGCACCTTGTGGAATAAATGCCACGGCAGGTGCTAACAGTTTTGAGGGCTAAAGGTGGTCCCACATGTTATTAGCAGGGTGGTCATAATGTAATGGCTCTTCGGTGTATATCCAATATATGTGATCTATATTGGGCTAACTATATTTATTAGCTTTGATTGCTAGAAAAGCAACTGAACATGATTAAATAAATCTATAGTAAATGAAATAGTTTAGTATAGCTGAAATATCATGGTTAAATATCCCATCGATTATGCTTTGAGTGGTCACCCTTTTATAAAAGACAAAAATAAAAAACAAAATTCCCCGTATTTTCTCAGTTTGTAAAGATAAAATCGAAATTCTCTGTATTTTCCCTGTTATTTTAGGTGCTTTTTAAATTGCCTGTATTTTCCAGGTTTTCCTTGTTTTCCCTGTGGAGTGGCAACCCTGTTAGATAACCAATTTTTTATGCAAAATTGAATGAAATATTGCTTAAATATTGTTCGTTTTAGGGCTTTAAGTTTATATATATTGATTCTACCATTATATTGGAAAAATAAATGTCGATGTGTTTCTTAAAAAAAAAAAAAAAAAAAAAAACCAGCGTAAGACCTTTAAAAACAGTTTTAATATCATACCACAATTAGTCATGTTTTTTTCTCTATCGGCATCCGGACGCTTTCTGAAGAGTTGATCATAGTACTTTTTCCTATAATGATCCTCTAAAAAATAATGAATCAGTGAATCAGTGTATGCAACATTTGAAATTACAATGCGAAATTAAAACTCCTAAAATCATTAAATGCATTAAATTATCTGAGCTAACTTAACTAAGCTATATCTAAGAAAAGAAGAAAAATTTATTAAAATAAAATATTTTTAAAAAATATTTGAAAACTAAAAAAAAATAATTAAAAATTAAAAAGCCGAAAAACAAAATAAGGAAACTGTATAATCTTGTCATCAGTTCACACGATTATATTTACAAAATAGAGTGATTTCTAATATTGTGTTAATTTAGCCAAAGCAAAATATATCAAAACAATAGTGTGAGGAGTAGCGAAAAATTGAAACGAAAATAAAAGAAATTAAGTAAAGAAAATGCAAAATAAAACATATCAAGCAAAAAGTAAAAGTAAAAAATTTCTTTATAATTAAAATTCAACCTTAATTTTAATTATAAAGCAGTTTTTTAATTTTTGTAGAATTATATAGTATAATATTATTATCTTGCGCACATCCAGTTTCGGGCCAATGCAAGGCAACTAAAATAATAAGTCGAACGCTCTATGGATGGGATATAAAATGATTCCATTATCCTCAATGTATACCTCCATATTCATATTTTGTAATCTGACAAACTTTTCACGAAAATATTTTAAATCATTTTTGAAAGATGCCGGCTTGTGGAAGTATATATGAATTCACTACTCGTTTTATATATTACATTTTGCTTTTGTTTCTATTTTTTGCTTGATATGTTTACTTTGCATTTTTGGCTTAATTTGTTCTATTTTTGTTTCAATCTTTTTGATGCTTCTCACACTATTGTATTGATATATTTTGCTTTGGCTACATTTACGCAATATTAGGAAGCACCCTCTTTTGCAAACATAATCGTGTGAGCGGACGACGAAATTATATGTTTTTCTTACTTTATTTTCCTGCTTTTAAATTTTCTTTTTTTTATTTTCTTTTTAAAGAAAAGTTGTAAATATTTTTTAAAAATATTTTATTTTAATAATATTTTCTTCCTATCTTTTAATATTTTAGCATAAGATTATTAGAAAAATGATTCTAAAACGGTCATTATGAGATTTTTCTCGAAAACGAAATCTTAAAAAAAAATGTTACGAACTAAAAGAAATTGTGAAATATTCTTATTTAATTAAAATAATGTCATTGTAATGTAATCCCTGACAACAGACAAAGTAATTAAATTCAGAGTAAAGAGAATCATATAAAAAAAGCAAGGACTTATGATTAATTTGTGAAAAATTATTACCATTTCACCAAAGAATTAAAATTAATCATTAGAAATAAAAACCAAGCAACTTTTGAAAAGTTTTAACTAGTTCTACAATTCAAGGATTAACATTGTATGTGACATCGCATTTTTTTATCTTATCACAATCTATCTATATAGCATTTATCGTATTCAAAGAAAAAAAATTGCCTTAAAAAAAACAACCTTAGTATTTTGAAGCTTAGAAAAAAAAACTTTAAACTCTAAATCAAGCATTAATTTTACTTATTAAAAAAAAGGAATAAATAAAACGTATTTATGCATACGGTTATAATTATATTTCTGAAATTTCAAATTATCATTCAAATTGAGAAATGGATTTTATAAATGAGCCAATTATCAGCATTTCTGCTTTCTTTAAAATATTTTTTAACTTAGCCAATAAAAAAATATTCACATTTTGATGAGAGTACAGATTTACTTCGCAACTTCGGTAAAAGTCTGTTCATGTAGCAGATTTAATTTTGTTGCAAAAATTTGTTTTGTTACGGTGAAAGGTCAGTCTGATTACAGATTTACTTCGTAATTATTAAGGAAAAAATAGTTTTCTTATGGGGAAAAAAACGACTGAGACTACGGATTTACTTTTGCACAGTCGACTATTTACGCTTTTACATAAACAACCCAGTTGCCTATTTAAAACTGTTTATTACCTATTTAAAACTGTTAACTTTACAGGATGGATTTTTTAACAGTATATGTAGTGGAGTCAAAAATATTAAAATATCAACGATTGTTCTCGTGCTAATATTTTAATATAAATTCACAATAATAACGTTATAAATAGTTTTAATATATACACTGTAAAAAAATGCATACTAAAATAACACGAAACCTTCTTCGTTTTTGACGAAACCTTTTTCTGGTATATGCTCTGAGCAAAATTTTTGTCAAAGTGACGAAATAACTATCGTTACATCTTCAGAAAAGGAATTTCATCATAATTGAAAAGAATATTTCGTAATTCCGTTTTATTTATTTTATTTTTCAAAAAAAAAAATAATAATGAACTTCTAGTGTCCAATATATCGGACTTTTTTTAATAACCACTTTAATATGGGCACCATATAGGTGACGCAATACAACAAGGACAGAAAAAACGGAGAGAAAAATTTGCATGCATGCCCGAAGCGAAATATGTACTGGACCTTCCAGGTACGAGTCCAACTCCTTGACCACCAGATAGCCGGGCAGTTTAATTCGTCACTTTATTTTAAATAGTCAAGTCTTTATACTAGTTTTGTAATTCTGTTTAACAATCACTGAGATGAGGTTCCAAGGTGACCGTTTTTGTCATACATTTGAGAGCTCACGTTTCGTCACAAACTACGTGATTTCGCGACGAAATGATTCTCAAAATTAACTAAATACTGTTCAAAGATTGCTGAATCGTCAAAACTAAGAGTTTTATCTCTGAGAGTACAATAACATTTGAATTCACTTTTTAAAACTTGTAAAATCTATTTGAAATTTATTTTCAGATTTCTTTTCCTTGGGAGAAGCTTCTATTTCTGTGACACTGGAGAGAGAGAGAGAGAAGGAATTTTCAATATCTTACAGTTGTTTGCACGTCTTGGTAGAGATCCTTCAAGCTTCAGAAAAATGTTTTGTAAGGTAAAGTTTTTTAAAGTAACCGACATTCTTATTTTCTATCTCAATGCCTAAAAAATTACTTTTGTAATATACTGAGCCACTCCGATAAAGTCCAAGAATTTGCTTCGTCATATTTATGCTTGTTGTTTTTTAAAATAAAGCGAAATTCCTAGTTCATCTGTAAAAATTTGGATTTAACATCGGAAAGCCGCGTTTTTTGCTGTGTCTGTTTTCTTTAAATATCCTTTTTGAGCGGCTTCTATTTTCCTATATATGCATTTCAATCTTTGTCACTTTTCATAAACGAGAATTTTAAAATTTTTACACTGCAGAAAAATATGTCAAATTTATAGAAAACAACTATCAACTGGTGTGCCAGTATAAAACCATTTATTTTACCAAAAAATACTGTTATTTAAAATCAAACAACTGTCTTTTTAGACAGATAAAAACTGCTATTCTAACATAAAACTATGTTTTTTTAACAAAACAAAAACTCTATAAAATAGCTATGTCAGCAGTGTGGATAGTGCAAACCAAAAGCAGAGTTAGCTTAACTAGTCAACGCCAGGAGCCAAACCAATACCTCCAAGAAGAGAGAATGCCCCAGAACTTGTTACTATAAACAAGAAATTTCATCTTTTAGTAGTCCAAACACAATGACATTCTTATTTTTCCCCACTTCGCAGCTTAGTAACCCGAACGTAGTAACACTTTTCATATTTTTCCTCCACTGCGCAGTTTATTTTCGTTGCGTCTTTCTGCTAAATTGATCCATGCTGAGGCCTTTTCTCTTCAAGGAGGTGTTGATCCACTTCATTGGATGGCCAGTGCTCTGCCCTCTCATCCATGACAGCATTTGTATGTGATTGTGAAGAAAAATCTTAAACTATCCTTATATTAAAATTTTTAATTATTTAAATCATATTTAAGTGTAAAAACCTTTAAAACTATATTGGTCCCCCCCCCCTTATGAAAATATTTCACAATTTAAGTTACCGAAAATTACATCTAAAGATAAATAATTATCAGGTAAAGTATCAATTCGATAAAGTCGTATCACAATTTCATTTATACATCGTTCGAAACCAAAAAATAATTTCTAAGAAGTTAGAGAAAGTATAGAAAATAATTATAAAAGGATTTGAAGAAAGGTAAAGTGATATTACGGTAAGCAAAACTGCATGGAGAAAGCTGGACTTTGAATTGACAGTTTTAATCCATTTGTGATTGCGGTTAAAAACAGAGAAAAACTGTTTTATGAAAAACAGCTTTAAACTTCTTAAATATACAGAAAAATTCTGTAAAAAAAAAACGAGAATTTTTTGAAACTTCCTGGTAATGTTTAAAAACAGGAAAAAAATGCATTTATCTTTAAACAGTTTTCTTTTTCTGCAAAAAAAAAGTTTTTTTCCTGTAGAATTGACATTTATTTTTTACAGTATACAAATTAATAAGTTGCGCATCAGCATTTATTCAGCTTATGGTCAATCATCATGAGTGTTTAAATGCAAACTTCTCTATTCAATATTGCAATAATTACATTTGAGCATTTAATAATATTATATTATACACCGAAAACCCATTACATTATGACCACCCTCCATCCATAACGATGGGCTCGCCCAGGTTTTTATGGTTTCTCGCCCAGGAACAATATTTTCATGGGGCACATTAGGACCCATAATCCTCGTAGAACAATCCCTGACGTCTGTAAGCTACTTGAACATAGTTGCAGACCAGGCTCACCCGTTCATGGCAACAGTTTTTCCTGCGGGGGATGGTGTTTACCCACAGGATAATGCACCATGTCATAAGGGTCGAATCGTCATGGATTGGTTCGAGGAACATTCCAGTGACTTTCAAGTCATGTCTTGGCCCCCAAATTCACCTGACCTTAATCCAATAGAGCATTTGTGGTCCTACTTGGAAAACCAAATTCATGCTTGCACGCTACCCACTCGCAATGTGAGGGAATTGTAGGGCCAGTTGGTGAGCGCTTGGTACCAGATACCTCAGACTACCTATCAGCACCTTGTGGAATCAATATCACGGCGGGTGATAGCAGTTTTGAGGGCTAAAGACACATCCTACATGTTATTAGCAGGGTGGTCATAATGTAATGGCTCTTCGGTGTATACAAAGTTAAGTATTATAAAATGCGTCATGTTGAGATAGAAAAATACATAATTTTAATGGTTAAATTGTAACTTTTTGTGAATTATTAAAACGAAAAGGAAAGAAAATTGAACTGACCACAAGACCACTCATCAGAGTTATCAGGACAGTCCTGTTTCGAATCACAGTTCATTCGTTGCTCCACGCAAACATCAGATGTATTGCAAGGAAAGTAACCAGCCGGACATGGAGCTGTTACTAAATGAGAATAATCAAATTGCTTAACACTCTTACCACCTGAAATGAAAAACGTTACTCTCCATTATTATCAGGAGTACTAGGTCTTTAAGGATAAAATCTACAAAAAATAGGCAAAAATGATAACATGGAAATAAGGAATGATTTATTCATTTAGATAAGCACCCATAATGCTTATGCACTTTCGCTACGCCAGGTTGTACCAGTGGCATAAAACCTGGATGGACGAGAATCAATAAATTACTGGAAATCCAATTTTATAGCATTGTCAGAATTAAATTGTTTTTCTATTTGAGAGAAATATTAGTTCTTATCTAGACATAAAAACATAACATATAAAAATTTGTATAGTGTAAGGTCTAAAGTTATGCAATAACATGGAGAATGACATATTGACCTATCCTTTAATTTTTGGAATCATTTTGTACAGTTGGTTGCAGTATATAGATGTGATGGTTTGAGCTAGGTCATTTTCAACTGTGACACTTGTTTCATTATTGTTGACCTTTGATTCTAGGCAACCATGTACGTACATAACTAAGAAATTTGAAGAAACAACCAACTTAGTAACACTTTTCGCGTGGTCTGCAATGTTTTAATTCCGTGTAAGAACTCATTTTTCATAATAGAACAATTTTCTGGCCTTTATTTTTTCAAACAAAATCCTGAAAAAGATAATTTTTTTATTTGTAAAGCTTGCATGATTTTTTTTAAAGAAAATATGTGTATTTTTATAAAGATGTGTATTTTTCCAAAGAACAGATGTATTTTTCAATGGAGCAAGGTAACTTCAACTATAAACTCTCAAATTTGTCAATATTATGAATTACAGATTACACCATTGGCAAAGTAATAGTTACTATATTTTTATCAGAAATATAAAACGTCCAAAGAACAACAAAAATGTGCTAGTCGATAACAAGAATAATAATTGGCTTAAGATTTTTCGTTAAAGAAAAGCGGCAGTTTGCTTATTTTGCGCAAACTCTTTAAAATTTCAATGTGAACTTCGTTTTATGTTTATATTTTTATATAATGTAATATTGTATGCTATCACAATACGCTTCACTAATATTTCCAACAAAAATATTTTCAAAGTGATGTAAAATAAGAAACAACATTAAAACATGCTTTAAATTCAAATGCTCTAGAAGAAGAACGCTAGGTAAACAGTTTCAAAATTGATAGAGCGGGTTAGGAATAATTTAAAAATAATAATTTTGTACTTTTCAATAATAAGACTAAATTTGACATCATGCATTTTAGTAAAAATGAATAACAGATTTTCAAAAAGACAGTTCTTTCGAAAAACTTCTAACAAAAATTCAATGGAACAAAATATAGAATAATAGTGAATAATAAATGCCAAATACAGACGTATTTTTCAGTGGATACCACTCATATTAAAAAGAGATAGAGTAAATTCCACTCATATTATTTTATTCCTGCAATATTCTGTTCTGATATCCCTTGTATATCGAATTTCTCAGAATCTTTAATATACACTATATAGTAACTTGGGATAAACTATTATAACAGGAAAGGATTAGATTAGATGCAAGAAACATTATTCAGGATAGTTTAAGGACATGTTACAATCAGTGAGCTGGCTCCTTCGTTAGGCCAATTCCATTATTTCATTATCATTGACAGCAGACGTGTCTGCGAAATAATTCAAATAATTCTGTCTTATCTGAGAAATAATTCACGTTCAAAAGCATATATATCAAAAGAGAACAGGAGTATTTCTTGGGAAACATTTCAATAAGATGAGAACATAAATTTCAAGAAAAATGTTTTTTATGTGAAAACAACATGGCGCCTCACAGAACAACAAACGTTTCGCAAATTAAGTCTTTGAATCCGAGCTACTCTTTTGCAATTACAAAACAACGTGTATTAAAGGACACCGCAATTCAATACGTTTTTGCTGAATTGTTAAAATTTGATGCCCGCGACTTGAAATTCACGCTGTTCTTCCTAACTTCTGCATTTGGCAGAAACTAGAAATTTCATATAAATTTTATATTAAACTATGCATAGTTTTTCTCACCTTGTGGAAGGCAAAGTATCGTAGAGCTGATAATGGTAATCGTGACAAACTTCATCCATGTAGTTGATACCATTATCATTGATTCACTGAATTCACATTATTGAAGAATGTAACTGTGTTTTTTGCAAGGCGGATCTAGAACAAAGGAAAAAAAGTAAACATTAATGATTAATGAAGTGCATTTTGCATTTTGACTTTGGAAATCCTGCAAACTGTTAAAACTTCTATCCTAAAATAATACTTGCAGCAATTTGATGCAAAAATAATACTTTTTAAGCGAGTGAAACTTATCGTATCGTATTGCCTAAGGCTCTTCATGTCATGGTAAAGAAGTTTGGACATTTTGTTTCAAAAATGTCAAGAAACGATCGTAATTACAATTTTCCAAACTGCATATAAACGAGATAAAATTTCAAACCATCTCCTTGATCAAACTTAAAAGAAAAGAAAAATTCAAACTTATACTGAATTAATTATCTTGCATATTTTACGTAAAACTATGATTTAACTAGAATATAAACCAAGATTAAACTTGACTAAGGTTTAAAATTGCTACATTTCATGGTCCAATTTCGAATCTAGCTTAGTATGTATCTTGAATCTATTTGTATATCTTGAACCTATATGACTCTTCTGATAGCATAGGAAAATTTTCTTATGATGTTTACTGTTAATATATTTAATGTTCAATGCAATAATTCACAAATCCTTGCATTTATAATATGATACAAGCGTCTGAAAATGTCATCTTTATTACATATGTCTAAACACAGAAATATATTTAATATTTTTCAACACTTTTTTTAACAAACAAATATTTTTTTAAAATAGCGAAAATTGTCTTGAAACATTTTACATGAATTCATTAATTTAAAGGGAAAATGAACAATACATTAACATTTAAAAATATATCTACACCTTTACTGATACAAGTTTTTTGCATATTAAAGCATAATGCAAAAAAATTATAAAAATAATAATTAGTTTAAAATAAAAGTATGAAATTATCTGCGATGTTAATATTTTACTAAACAAACAGCGCAATTGTACTAAAATATAATAGTAAAAATGTAACAATCAGTATGTTATTAAATACTTTTATAAAAGCTGTATTTTTTAAGAAGTAAGACTTGCCATTTTATTATCAGTCTATTGCTTGAATAGCTTCATCTTGAAATTCTATTCCGTATAAAAAAAAATTATGATAAAAGCTATTTTCCTTTCACCGTTTTTTGCTGTGTCAATCTCCTAAAACATTTTTTCTGAAATATTCATCGCACGTATAAATTATTTTACTGAAAAGATATATTTCCAAAGAATATTTTGTAGTCTTTATAAAGTTAATAAAATCTCATTCACATGAGACTTACAATGATGATTATTAGAATTTACATAAAATATATTTCTTAACAATGCAAATATTTATCAAAATTTTTCATAAAACAGGAAACATTTTAGAGTTTAGCTCAATTTTTAGAAAAATAAATAACACCTACACTGTTCATTGTAAGAAATTCCATAACATCCCGCATTATTTCCTAAAACATTCTAGACTTTATGGGCTACCATCACATGCTTAAGAGAAACAAATTTCAATACAAAACGTTTTTTGAACTCAGTTAAGGTATTTAGTAAAAACACCTCCTTATATTTATGCTATATGTTTTAATTACTTGAATTTTATATCAAATTTTCATACATTTACTGTTAAAAAAGCCAAAAACATTACAGCATTTTAAATTACTTTTTTCTGATTGTTTTTAGTTTTTCACCTTGAATGTGGCATTATATCTAAACAGAGCCGGCTAAGCGAACTTGACTCTCAATGAAGATAAAAACGCATTTCCTCCATTACATACATAAGGAGTTTCTACTTTGCTACTTATTTGATGAGCCTGTACTACAGAAACAACTATATCAAGTGAACATAGATGGCAGCACCACAGCTCTACTCATCACCATCCAATTCAGTGATGACAAATTCCATTACTACATGCCTACCATTTTAGACAGCGCCACTTGATTCACTAATCAAGCAGCATTCTATATTTAGATAAGTCTTGAAAAAATACAATTTAGCAACAGGTCAAAGTTGCTGACTTATTCCAGACATGTTACTAGTTTTTACTGGAAAGGTTTCTGAACTCATAAAAAAAGTTCCCTGTTTATTGTTAAAAATGTTATGAGCACAAGCTAGACACATTATTTGTTCATTTTTTCCCGAAGCATTCCCGATCACTTTTTTACAGTACATTTTTCTCATTGTAATGTCTCCAAGCCTAACAACTTTAAAACATATCATTAAGTCGGTAAAATTCTATTAATTATTTTTATCCGTATTGTAACGAAGAAACAAAGCAATTAAAAAGCTATTATGCCAGTGCAAAAAAGGTAGATTACTTTTTAATTGATCCTGTAATGGTAGATATTTACACCGTCAACCTTTAAACATTATGCATATAAATATTAAGGGAAAATCAACGATCTTTACCATCGTTAAAGTTTTCATATGCATTGATCTAATTCAGGAGGGAAGTGACTTTCACGAGATTACAGATCAATAGGTTAGAGATAATTGACAACCTAATAATAGTAGTGAGAACCAATATTCCAGCTATACACGAAACTAAAATTTAATTTCTAACAGAATATGAGCAACATTTTTAGAGATAAATGTAACGTTCAACGCTTTCAATCAAAAATTAGTTTAAATTTTAGTGTACAAAAATACAACTAATCATTTGTTTTTGTTAGTTTTCTAACAAACAAACTTACATTTCGTAAGACTTAAGGCATAAATTCATAATCATTGAAGATATAAATTCATTATACCTCCCACATTTTTTATACAGTGTTAATGCTATTGTTTTTTTTTAACTGGTTTTTTTTTAACAAGTTTAGTTTTAACTGGAGAACGGACCCTATATAAGTTTTTTTTTTTGAATAAACAATACGTCTAGCATTTTTCAAAATAGATTTATAATAAAAATTAGTCTATTAACAGCATATAGTTTGTATATATAAGCAAAAATTTCGATTTCCTTTCTTAATGAAGAACTTGATTTCCTAACAGCTCGAGACATTTTGTAAGAACTTTTATGGCTCATATTTTTACCTGATAAATCAACTAATTCTTCGATTTACTCAATTTACGAATTATTATTTTCTTCGCAGATCCTGAGCTATGTCAACTAGTTTAGAAACTGCAAGTTCCTGGCAACTTAGCGGTGTTTAGAGGAAGTTTTAAGAACGAATCCATTTTTCTCTTTTGTTACGTAGCTCAGCATATTTTCTCTAATTGCTTTGGTTTTTCCCAACGTAATCAATTTTTTTTTTGTTTCATATATTTATATCAAACAAATTGACGAACAATTTCTTCATAGATCCTGAATCTATAAATCATATAAACTATTTTAGGTACTTGGCAGTTGCTCTCAACTCAACTGAATTGAATAAACTAGTTCAGATACTTGGCAGTTGCTGGCAACTCAGTGGTGTTTAAAAGAATTTTTAAGAAAGAATCCATTCCTCTTTGCTGTTACCTAACTCAGCAGATTTTCTCTCATTTCTTTGACTTTTTATAACATTATAAAGTTTTTCCTCGTAATTATGACCAAATAAGAGAAATATCTCTCTTTTATACGTAAAAGTGTTCCCTGTCACAATTAATCACCATCAAAAATTAATGCAGTCATTACATTTTAATTACTTGTAACAAATTTATTAAGAGATGATTTTGGTTTACTCGCAATCTTAAAGATTTTAGCTGGCTAAAATTGATCTATCCTTGGCTCAGTCAGGATTGGAATGCTTGCCGTATTTAGAATGTTCTCAACGCTTAGTTTTCTTAAAAGAATTTATTATCTAATTTGCTTTTAATTACTATTGATTTTAATATAGCATTAATTTATAATTTGAAAAACAAAAAGGAAATAATTATTAGGAATCGTTTCGAAGTAATACTTTAAAAATCTAAGGAAAATTAAACAAAAAACATGGATTTTTTTCTAATTAATTCTCAGTTATAGTTATTGAAAACAAGGGCAATATGAAAACAAAAACATTACAAATCCACTTTAAATGTGAATAACAAAAAATAAATAAAAATGAAACGGGGAAAATAACATAAAAATAAAAAACAATTTTAACAAATTCAACAGATGCGTTTTATATCAAGTCAAAAAAAGAGAAAAAAATTAATATAAGAGAAAAAAATATTTTCAGTCAAGAAAATTTATGTATATTTTCTATTCGAAACAATAGCACATCTTTCATTGTTATTATTTAAAGAAAGCTTAAAAGAGGAGAAATCACTACGCATCGCAAAAACAGGATTATACATGTTTTGCCTCTACTGAAGTGTAAAAACAACGGAATTATATTTTTTCCTATTGTTAAGTATAAACATAATTTTTCCCGATTGAATAATTGAGAGTATGTAAAGTTTCATTGCTAAAAAAATAAATTTTTCAAAGAAATGAAATAGTTTTATCGATATAAAAAAGTCAGAAATATATGTTTTTATTTACTTAATTCTGAACAAAACTAATTTTTAACTATGTTTAGTTACGACTGGAAGAAAAACATATTTTTAAAATGCTTTAGAAATAATTTCTTAACAATGAAAATTACTATCATTTAGAGAAAAAAAAACTTAAAATGTTTATGGATGCGGATAATTACGAATACGGATAATAATAGATATGCATTACGAATTGCCAGGAAATATATATAATAATTTATAACGAATTGGAATTGTTCCTGAAGCAAATGCTCTCTAAGCATAATAAGAATATAAATAAGCGTGTGCGTATTTGCAACATAGAAATAAGTAAGGGAGAGAGAGGCTAGTGAGGACATGGGACTAAAGTAGACATCTTAAATAAATGAGAAATGAGAATATTTGAGTATGAATTTGAACGCTAGAGAGAGAGAGAAAGAAATATGAATTTGTTACAAATGTCACACATTTGATGCTTTTTATTTCATAAATTAGAATGATTTTGTACAGTTAGTAATTTACAATTAGTAATTTAAATTTAATTACAATTAGTAATTTAAATTAGTAATTACAATTAGTAATTTAAAGTAATTAGTAATACAATAAGAAATTTAATAATTACAATTAGTAATTATTATAATTACAATTGGTAAGTATTATAATTACAATTAGCAATTATTATAATTACAATTAGTAATTATTATAATTACAATTAGCAATTATTATAATTACAATTATAATCAAGTAATTACAATTAGTAATTTAAATTTCAAGGAGAGAGAGAAAGAAATATGACTTTGTTAAAAATGTCACACATTTGATGTTTTTTATTTCATAAATTAGAATGATTTTGTACAGTTAGCAATTTACAATTAGTAATTTAAATTTAATTACAATTAGTAATTTTCAATTAGTAATTTAAATTTAATTACAATTAGTAATTTAAATTAGTAATTACAATTAATAATTTAAAGTAATTAGTAATACAATAAGTAATTTAAAGTAATTAGTAATACAATAAGTAATTTAATAATTACAATTAGTAATTATTATAATTACAATTAGTAATTATTATAATTACAATTAGCAATTATTATAATTACAATTAGTAATTATTATAATTACAATTAGCAATTACACAGTCCAGTCACATTAATATGACCACCTGTCAAAAGCCAGAATAATCACCTTTGGCAGAGCGGACCGCTACGAGACGTGCAAGAAGAAAGTCAATTAGGTTTCTGAAAGTGTTCACTGGGATGTTGAGCCATGCCGACTCCAGTGCCGTGGCCAGATGCGCTAGATTACGCGGTTGAGGATCCATGGCATGAACAACCCGATCGAGGTGGTCCCACAGATTCTCGATTGGGTTTAAATCCGGTGAGTTTGCCGGCCAGGGGAGTACGGTAAATTCCTCCTGGTGCTCTTCGAACCACGCACATGCACTGCGAGCTGTCGCTGTATGACACCTCGCATTGTCCTGGTGGTAGATGCCATCATTCTGAGGAAAAATCATCTGCATGTAGGGGTGGACATGGTCCGCATGGACAGATACGTACTTCTACTGATCCATCGTGCCTTCCACAATGATGAGTGCACCCAGTGAATGCCAGGAAAACATTCGCCAAACCATAACGCTCCCCCTTCCAGCATGCAGCTTTCTGGCAATTGTTGCAGGGTGTTGCTTTCAGACGTTTCACGCCGTATACGCCAACGTCCATCTGTCCCATGGAGCACAAAATGTGATTCATCGGGAAAAGCCACCTGTTGCTACTCTGTGGACGTCCAGTTGCGGTACTGACGTTCAAATTCCAGCCTTCGTCACCGATGAACAGCACTCAGCATGGGAGCATTAACCAGGCGTCTGCTGCGGAGGCCCATGCGCAGCAGCGTTCGCTGAACAGTTGTTGAGGATACACTCTTGGTAGACCCTTGGTTCATCTGGACGGTCAGTTGCTCAACAGTTGCACGTCTATTCGTCTGAACGCATCTCCGTAGCCTTCATTCGCCTCTGCCATCTTTGGCCCGTGGTGCACCACATGTGCCACGCCGCTTGTTTTGTATAGTGCCATTTTGCCATGCACGGTATACTTTTACCACGGCGGTGCGCGAACAGTTCACAAAATCAGTCGTTTCCGAAATGCTTCCACCCTTGGCCCGAAAGCCAATAATCATGCCCTTTTGGACGTCGGATAAATCGCTACATTTCTGCATTGCGCCAACGACTGAAATGCTTTTCGATGCCCTAGGACAGGGGTCGGCAACCGGTGGCTCGCGAGCCACAGGTGGCTCTTTTGATGTAAAGCTGCGGCTCTCCAGTTCCATACGAAAAAATTTATAAATTGTTACCAAAACCCTTAAAAATAAGAAAAAATATTTTTAAGTACCTAATTTCTCAAGAGCTTTCTATTATAATCGTTAATTACAAACCGCTACGCTCAGGCCCGTCGTTAAGTCGTCGGGGGTTAGAGGGGTGTCTCATTCCGACTCGATTCCGAGTATTCACCCAGAAAAGTATCAAGTCTGTTGTCTGTCTGAGCATGCCGTTACCAACACTATGAAAAGGCACAAAAAAGGATGGTGCCCGCGGCTCTGATCTTGTGAAACAGCAGACAAAACCGCGGAAATTTCTGTCAACTTGAAAAATCCAGGGTGTTTTAAAAGTATTTAGCTAGAAATGCCTTTTTCTCACGTTTTCTTTTACTCTTTCTAAGAATAAAGACAATATATTTTTCCATGTCGTTAAGAAGGGGAAGGAAAGGGCTCAATGCACATACAGCTGTGGTTTTCTCTACATGACTGTCCAGTTTCTTTTCACTCACCCCACCAGTTACTTCACTGACCTGTCCAGTACCAGTTTACAAGTACTTAGTTACTCAAAGCGTATTTTATAAATTAATATTATTATTGAATGTAAGTATAAATATTTTACGAATATTTACTATTTGCAGTCTTATTGTTTAAATATTAAGGTAAAATTAAATTGCATTAAATATGTCATTTTCAAAATAAATTAATTCCTCAATTATTGCTTCAAAATTTAAGTATAAGACTTTTTTTCAAAAAAGAAAAAAAAATTATTTTTTTAAAAATATATATGGGTAAAAATTGATTTTTCTGAAGTAGGTAAAAAAGTTTTAATCTCTTTTCTTCAGTAAAATGATTAAAAGAAAGAAAAAAGAGCAATTAAAAATTTTTTATGTTATTTATATTCATTAGTAGGAGCTTGAGATAGAAATAGATAAATCACATTTGAATTCTAAATATAGGAATTCTTTTTCCTTTTTTAAAACAGTTGTTTACTAAGCTTTTTAATTTTGTGTTTGAAATAGCAATTTATTTTTAAATTTAATTTTTTCAGTTGAGATTATTTTTTATAGATCTTTTTTAATTGAAATTTCAAAAATCAAATTCTATATTTGTTCGTAGTATTTGTTTTTATAATAAGTTCAAACTGCAATCCTTTATGAACAAAACTATACTAATGCTTATTTTATTAAAAATTTAATGCGTTTAAAAATAGAAAAGCTTCAGTTTTTTTTTTAAAAAATTTTTTTTTAAATCTTTTTTGTTACTATGATGTATTTCGTATATATTTAATGTTTTTTATATTATATTTTAGACTTAAGTTAACAATTTTCCATTTGTTTAAGTTAATTATTAGTATAAAGAAACTTAATATTTTTGTAATTATGTAAAAACTCAATTCGCAGTTTTGTATTAAAAGGCAGGATAATTAACAAAATAAATAATTAACAAAATTGTACTTTAACTACCTTAACTAGAAAAAAAAATATTTTGCGATTTAAGGGTATTTTTTTTTATTTAATATTTTTAAAAAAAACTTAAACGTTCTTCGGTAAAGCATTATTTACAAATCATCAAATTTTACAAATATTTATTTATGATTTATCATGCTACAATGTTTGAATACATAGTTACATTTTTTAAAATTTTATTTATTATTTATATTGTGTTATTTTCATATAAAGAAATATTCGGATAAAAAATTTAGCATTCTACAAATTATTTAAGGCAAGAATGCATGAAAAAATTTATCTGTACTTCCAAAACTAGTTCATCCCCCCCCCCAGAAAAAAAAGAACTATTTCTATATCCCCATTCAAGATTTTAATCACAGCTCTTATATTAATAACAATGTAAATTATAAAATGAATAATAAAAATAAATAAATTATTAAGCAAAAATGAAAAATAAAATTTTAGTAATAAATAAACATTAAAAATAATTATTCGCAAATAAGATTACTAAAATTAAATAAATAAGCATATAATATTTGAAATGCATAAAAAAGAATCCTACTTAGATTAAGAATTTTAAAAAAAATGCACGAGTCATAATTGATGTCTGATAATTTTTCAGTTTAATGAACAAATACTAATTTAATTTTCATCTACATTTTTTAAAGCCTTTGATGTGTATCACATGTTATTATTATATAAAACATGATGTTATGAAAAGACCACCCTTAATAAAAATTTTTATAAACCTTGTCAAAAATAAAGATAAAAATCTACGTCAGCGGAAGTAGTAAATTAAAATTTAAAAGGGAAAAAACAAGCATATGAATTTAAAAAATATCTAATACAATACATTGATAATAATCTTTATAATAATAGTAATAATAACAGGCCTGTTTAATTGCCAGGTGAACGTTAAAGTTTTTAATTTATAAAGTTATTTAATTTGGTAAAAAATCGTTAATCGCCTTTTTACACTTGCCTTCCTCAATAGTGATTAGTTTGTTTTCGATAGTTAAAATTCTAACGTGTGACCTCTATCCTTTCTTTTTCGCGTTCACTTGAAACAAAATTTATTTAAATGCATATTAAGAGCCGTCACTCCGAATCACCTGCATATTATTAAATTTCATAATCAAATACATTAATGTTGTAATTTTGCGTATAAAAGATATTTAAAATAATAGAAGATCGTTACTTTCAATGACTTTTATTAAATTAATTTTTAAAAAAAATTTTAAATTATTTGAGTCGGAAAGCTCGAGGCTCTATAAATTTTAAAATTTTTTACAATAAATAGAAAAAGTATGTGACCTTCATCATAAGTCGATTTAACGTTTGCTTTGACAAAAAATTTTTTAATTTATTTAAATGTTCAATAATTAAGTGCTTAAAAATTTTTTTTAACAATTACAAGAATAGACGGTACATATTTCTTAAAAAAGGAAAATTGTGAAAAAATTCTGATATAATATAAATGAATATTATTGCGGAATTGCTATGAAAAATTAAAAAAAATTTTTATAAAATCTATCTGATAAGATTGTGTTTCGTTGCACATTCAATAGAAAAAAAAATCGCGTTTTCTGTTAAAAATTTGCCAAGAATTAGTAAGAAAATTTACAATTTTCATCGAATTTTAATTAACCAAGTATTCTTATCCCCCCCAAAAGAAATAATTTTAAAAAATTAAAAATTAAATGAAAACTAAATTTTAAAAAAATTATTAACGTATTTTAAAAATAAAGAATAAATGTATTCAAAACCGTTTTTTTAATTAAAAATTAAATATACATAAAAAAATTCTATAGTATTAAATCAAAATTTTTTAGTGGCTCTTTAAACGCGGGAAATTTTGTAAAATTGTAACTTTTGGCTCTTTCATTTCAAAAGGTTGCCGACCCCTGCCCTAGGACATCCAATACACTGTAATGTGCTGTAATGTGCTTACACTACACTGTAATGTGCTGCCACCTACACTCTGCGATTGGTTATTTCACTTTGACGTCAAAAGTAGGTGGTGGTCACATTAATGTGACTGGACTGTGTATTATAATTACAATTATAATTAAGTAATTACAATTAGTAATTTAAATTTCGCCTAAAAATCCCACTTAACCCACTTTTAAGAAAATTTAAAAACAATGTTTTATGAAGTTTGTTGAAAGAATATAATCGAATATAGAAGAATTAATGAATGAAACAAAGTTTTAAATACATATTTATTTTTGTCATACTTTATACTAAAACAGAATATCAGCAAACAGTGGCATCTTGTTTTATTTATTTTTTTATTTTTTTGCTAGTTGTATTCATTGCTCTAATGAGTGAGATATCACAAAGCCATGCACTCCACGTATCTCCAATTTCATCCTCAAGCTAAAAATATGGTAATTAAAAATAATTCAACATAAAATTTGTTCTGTGCTTTTAAATAAATCAAATCGAATAACGATTTTCAAATGTATTACTTTGAGTTCAAGATGTTTTTCAGAGAATAGTGAAGTGATCTATTACAAATTTGATGTTTTTAAATACATGAATATTTATTCTGCCATAAGCCTCAGATAGAAATTTATTTCATTTTAACTTTAGATATAAACCGACTTGTACCACTAGCAGTTGTACGTTTACCAATAAACGACTAATTAATAATAAGTTATCAAATTTGGCCCCACTAGACCCACTACACGGGGCTAGTGTGGACGAAAAAAACATTTTTAAGAAAAATAGCATAGTAGAACTAAGCAACTTTGTAATTCCAGATGTAAGTACACATCCAAATAATTGTTAAAAAAAACACTTTATGAGTTAAAAATTATAGTAAATATGATTTTTTGACTAATTTGTAAAAAATATCACACTAGTCTCCACTCTTTTACTGCAACAGTCATTAAATTATTTTTTTTTGCTTATTTTATGAGCTTAATGAAATATAACAATATATAAAAAATTGTCAAATTGCGTTCTCAAACAGATATTATTGAAATGAAAACTAATTGTTGTTGTTGCTTATCATCTTCTGGCCTGACGAAGTCAGACCAGATCTATGAACCCGTTGACCTGAAGAAAATCAAACACCAAAAGAGGAGTAGAGTAAATGTCTTCCCAGAGAAGACCAAGACAGTTCAGGATGTGATTGGTGTAGATGGCATTTAGGGCAGAGGGGGTAGGTTTTAGTTCCCTCAGAAAATAATAAACCTTTAAGATGGCCAGTAGCTAGGCGGGAGATGGTGGTGCAGACTCTCCTTTCAAAGGGAAGGGTCAAAGAAGCTCCAGGCTTATTTCCCTTGTACCAATGGTGGGGGGGGGGATCAGCCAGTCTCTGAGAAGCTGGGATTTCTTCAGGGAGTAAAGTTCAAGGTAGGTAAGATCAGAAGAGGTAGGGTGCGGTTGGCTGCAACCCTCTTTACCTAGGCTGTCCGCTAAATCATTACCATACATACCGACGTGAGAAGGAATCCACTGCATGTGAATCTTATGTTGGAGGGACAAGAGTTTTAGGTTGTTTACGATGGAAATACTGGTTTTGTCGCCAATTTGGGTCCGGTTGTTAAGATATTGCAGGGAGCTGCGACTATCAGAGAATATCCAAAGGTCTTTAAAATAAAGGTCATTTTGCATAACAAATTCTAGACCACTGTTGATAGCCAGAAGTTCACTTCTGAAAACGGAGCAGAAGTCTGGGTTACGCTGACAGAGAGAAAATTTTTCATCAGGAGTCTCGATGTAGACTCCGCGACCAGCATGACTATCGATTTTGCTGCCGTCAGGGAAAATTTTTGCGTCTTGTTTTGGAATAGAGTGAATAATTTCGAGAGCCAGTTGCTTTAGATGGTCGGGCAGGAATTCCTTCTTATTGACAGGAGCGGGAAGGTTGAAATGGAAGAAAATTTCTGGAAGATCTTCAGAAGAGTTTAAAGAACTGTGAAGGGAGTGCGGCTCTACATTATCGACAAGGAGGTTTTGAAAAACTGTTTGGTTAAATGGACTGTTTTTCCTGAGCCTTTGGGAGAAAATCCAATTGCTGAAGTATTCGGAAGTCTTGTTATGTTGTCCAAAGCTGAGGAGTGAATTCGTATCAACAGATTAAATGCCAATTACGTACGAGTGTTCAGTTGAAAAACATTGCTTTATTATACTTTCTAGATTACATGATAATATAGATTATATTACTGGCATTAAATTCATAATTTTAACAAATTAAGTATTGGATGATAATATAGATAATATTTCTGTCATTAAATCTATAATTTTTACAAATTAAGTATTGCATGATATAGATTATATTTCTGGTATTGATCTCTAATTTTAACAAATGAAGTATTGCAAGATAATATAGATTATATTTCTGGCATTAAATCAATAATTTTAACAAATGAAGTATTGCATGATAATATAGATTATATTTCTGGCATTAAATCTATAACTTTAACAAATCAAGTATTGCATGATAATAAAGATTATATTTCTGGCATTAAATGTATAATTTTGACAAATGATTTATAAAAAGTAATTCACTTATAGAATACAAAAATGTATTAAATTTAAAAATAATTCATGATTGTATCTTTTGTACGCTTGATAGATTTGCTCAAAACTGATTTTATTATGATTTTAAACTATATTTTTGTAAAATGTGTTAATGAATTATACAATTGAAGCTTTTTCTAAAAACAATATTTTATTAAGAAGAATATCTTTCCTATACTGTCTATATTATTTTTACAGTAAATCATTAAGTTTAATTTTTACTCTTAGCTCAGAAATAAAATTTTAAACTGAATTAGGCATTTATTTATGTTTCGACATTAGAAAAAACTTTCTTTGAACCTCTTCTAGCTGGACGTGCAAAAGAAATTTTTTAAGTACTCATAGAATATTATTTCTGGGGAAATTATGAATTGATTTAAACAAGGTTTAAAATATTTATTTCTTTGAGTTGGTATAAAAACAACATATAGAACCACAAGCAACACTCAAACTTTTTATATTGAAAAAAAAACGTTTTCGTTAGGTCTAACAGCTTCTATTTATTAAGCATAAATATTTGTCTGAAGTTTCTAAAAAATTCTATTAAGAATATTTATTCCATTTACTATTTCACTCTCAACAGCCCTAAGTCATAAAAAGCATTTTTGCTTTATGATTTCTTGGGGTTCCAGAAATCTGGAAAATAAAACTATTAATGTTTTTCAAGATTAAACTTAGAGCTAGACTCAGATCTTACAAACAATAAACCTAAAAATAATCAATAATGCCTAGAAGTTTCTTTATTTACTAATTTCATTTCAATAGGTACGTACGAGTTTAAAATCTTGAGGGCATATGAAAAGAAAATTTCTCAATTCTCAGTATTTTTCTTCTTTTTCTTAAAAAAAACTCTACTTTATGATCAGTGGAGATTTAATGTCTCAATTTTTTCTTTGATGAAGATATGCAGAATTGGCAACTTTAAATTTGAATCATAATAATTATTTTGAAACCAGTAAGTTTAATTTCTGGCATCGCCACTAGGCGATCACAATCAGGGCAAAAACAAATAATGTATGAGTTAATGTCAGTGAAAGTTTAGACTAGGTGCCTGAATCTAAAACTATAAGTTTCACTCCCCTTTTTAAATTTTAAAAATTTTAAAACATTAAAAAAAAAGTGTTTTTAATTTTTGTTCTTATAATGAGAAATAGAAAAAAAAACTCATTATAGATTACACTGGGGAACTATCTTTTTTTTGTTGCATGAAATTTTCTAACCGATCTTAAATACTTCCGTGTCACTAATTTTAAATTTGCAATCGATTTCTCTCTCTAAGCTACAGTTCTTAATGACATTTTAGTCAACTTTTTGCTGAAATATGCAATTTTGAAAACGTTATATGTAATATAGGGTTGCCTAAATGCTGCGACAAACTTTTAGGTGAGTCCTAACATGGGTTTCTATGCAATTCATCCTCAGGATTAAAATTGCATAGGGACCCATGTTATGAAATGTCGTCATACGCCACTTAGTGTGCTTACCTATTATAAACTAAACTTCTGAAGACTTCATAATGGTGAAGCTCTCCTAACTGCGTACAATGACATTTCCGCTCATGGGTTCCTATGCAATATTAATCCTAATGATACGCCTTAAATCCCCTAGACGTTTGTCATAACATTTCGGCGACTCGTACTTTATGACAAAAAAAATAGACTGAAAATGTCATTTAAAAAAAAATTAGCTTTAGGAGCAAGACTAATTTAAAATTTGAAATCCCCAAAGTTAAGCAAGACTTTGTATTAATATTTGTATAAATACAACAACAAATTTGCTAACCTAGTGCCTATCTGGAATTTTAGAAAAATTATCTTAAACAGGGATAACTTTACCATCAAAACAACCTTGCTTTTGAAAAATGTTTTTTTTTTGGGGGGGGGCAATAAAAAATAGAAATTTGATTACACTAACAATACTGCGTTAATTCGATAACAAATACCTTTTAAATTATCTAATCTATTAAGCGATACTATATCAGCACTGTTCGTTATTTGTTTTAAGTTTTTCAGAAAATTCTTATTTTGCACAAATTTAGTAATTCCCGAATAGCAAAACTCGTATTGTTTGTGCTTCATTGTGAATCAAACAATGAAGAACATTACACAAATTAAAGTGAAATTTTTTAAAATATTTTTTTCCAAACAAAATAGTTTGTTCAAGCACAGTCATCTTTGATCTTTCACTGAATCAACTAGCTACCTTTACATAATAGTGCTGAAAAAAATTTTAAAAATGCGCTAAAAAAATTTTTATTCTGAATTGCCGCCGGAATCCTCAAGAAACTGTTAATATTGAAAACAATAACAAAATTGCATCATATCGAACGAAGCAAAAGCTATTTCAACTATAATTGAACTTGAAGTAGTATTCCTTTTTTGGTGTTTCTAGCTGAATACAGATATTTCATGTGATTAGCCAATTATTTTTCAAACATGAAAAATGTTTCATTGATATTCATAAGCTTATTAGCACTAACATTAAAAATAAGTAAATAAGCATTCTCTCTTTTTATTTTTGAATTGAATTTTAGCACTAGTAGTATGCATACTAATCTTTTAATGCCTTATACAACATGCAAGTGCGTAATATGTACACACATTACGAGAAATTAGAAAGATTGAGAAGCACAGTACTAATGAAAGCAAGATAACATTTACATTTTTTTAATTCATTTTTCCAGGTCCGTTAGCATTGAAAAATTTAATTCTGAAATAAAAGTATTGTATATTGATTACTATCAAAGTTATCACATATTTTAAATTTAAAAAAATGAAAACACATTACGAGAAATTAGAAAGATTGAGAAGCACAGTACTAAAGAAAGCAAGATAACATTTACATTTTTTTAATTCATTTTTCCAGGTCCGTTAGCATTGAAAAATTTAATTCTGAAATAAAAGTATTGTATATTGATTACTATCAAAGTTATCACATATTTTAAATTTAAAAAAATGAAAACCATAAATAAAATTTTACAAAGCATATTCATATTTAATTCTAACTAAAAATTTAAATTGAAAAATTAAGAACAGTATAAAATAAAAATTGGATTAAATATAAAAACAATTAATTGAAAGATAATTTCAACTCGCTACAATTTAAGTTAAAAAAATTAGGAAGACTTTTGAAAAATATTTACAATAGAAAATAAAGGAAGATTTATTTTCGATTTCTTGTGAAATAGGGTATTTTGAAAAAAAGTTCTAGTGATTCGAAAGAAAAAGTTTAAAGCTTTTTTTTCAGCTCTCCTATTTCGTGATTGATAGGTTGAAAATGAATTTGACTTTCTCTGTTTATGGAGAGAGTATTTTTGAACTATCTGTAAAATGAAAGTGTGAACTTACTTTTACGTAAAAAAGGGTACTAGGCACCAATAAAAAAAGAAAAAAAATCATGATATAAAATTCACTTTAACGTTTTAACTGCTTGCAAGTTTGATTAATTAGTTATGAAAATGTTATATATTTAGTTAACTACTCTTTTTGTTTAACTTTGATAACTGGAAGCCAATTGTTTATAGTTTTTAATTTTTCATTATATCTGATGAGTCGCTATTTCATTATATCTCATTTATCCCATGAGTTTCTATCTATTTAGATAGAAACTCATTTGCTCAAAGCTATGAAAAACCTTGCCAACTTCAGTTCAATAAGTACTTTATGAGATCAATTTAAATGTATTTATTTTAAATACTACAATTATCTTTAAAAAAATACTGCTCTTAGCTGAAGTGTTTCCTTTATCCTAAAAACGGCAATAATCTGCATACACTTATATAGCAATTTATTCAAATAGTTCATCGGAGTTAGATGTTATTCATCATAACAAGGGGCTCTAAATGTTTAAAAAAGCGTTTAAAAGATACTAAACTCAGGTGTATCAAACTATGGTGACTATTTTATCCATCTTTTATGGAGACAGTGAAATTAATCTATTAACATGCATAACATAACTTAGGTCCAATGTGAGCACAATTCCTTCATAACACTTCTTCTTAAAGACCTATTGCTATGTTGTGCCTTTTGTTTAAATTTTTTGAGCTTAAATAAGTGCTTTTCAATCCTTTTTTTTTTATCTTTGGTATTATTCTGCTAAAAGATGTATAAACAATGCTAAAACAAAATAATTTTTCTACATCATCTAGAAAAGTAAAGCATATCGTTCAAGAATGACTTTTACGAGCAAAATTTAAATATGACGTTGCAAATTTAGATAAGAGCAGAAAGATCAACAGAATCAGCTTTCGATTTCTTTTTTCCTGAAAAAGTTTTGTTGAATTCCCAATTTTAAACAAAAACAGATAATAAAATTATACAGATTTTAAATATATATGCAAATTAATTTGTTAAAGAAGGATTTTTTGTCTTAGTCGGGGAAAATGGAAATGCTTATGCATGCTTTGAAATAAATGAAATTCTCCAAAGAGTTTATCTAATTGTATGTTTAAATCAATACTTAAGTTATAGTTTGAGACAATACGAAAAATAAATAAGAATTTGGACAAGCATCGTTTAGTTTAAGCAAAAGCTCCTTTATCCTTATTCTAAAAAGGGCAATGGTAGAAGCAAATTCATGCAACAGGTTATTTCTGTCATAAATCACAGACTTTTAATTAAAAAAATTTTGTTTATTTTGCTGAATATTGGATTGTTGATCCTTAAAGTAAACAGAACAGGTTTTATGTAGGAAATAAAATATCGGGTAAATGAATTAATTGCTGTCACATACGTACTCCTTTATCATAATTTTCAATGACTGTTTTGCATAAATGAAGCTGAATTTCAATAATGTTCGATTATTTCTTTTAAAATTTGAGTATTTTTTTTGCTTATTAGCATAAATTTTAGATCACATTAAATCGCATGAACTGGGTGGTTAATTCTGATCAGTAAGAAGGAACAATTTTTGACCAGGGTAAATGTAGTAGTTTTCTTTTGATGAAATTTTCGATGAAACGTTTTGCATAAAAAAGACTAAATTTTGTTGATACAGCATTCAATTTCTTTTTTAAAGTTTTCATGACCTGGGCGGTCATTTTAATAAAAAATTAGAAATTTTTTGTCCAAGGAATGACTAAACCAGCTCAAACTATTGCTCAACGATGTGATAACGCGTTGTTCTTTCATGTAACGTCTGTTCTTTTGAAGCATTTCATTGCACAAATAACTCAAACTTCACATTTTGCATAAATTTTAAAACATAATTTAAAATCCAACTGAAGAGGAAATGTATTGAACAATCAAAACATAAAGTATTAGGAAAATTGAAACAAAATTTTCTATATTCCTTTCGATTTTCGAATTATCCTCTTCTACTCTTAATGTCAGTATTGACATATGTATTTTGGTAATTTTTTTCTATTCTTCATTGGAGATTCGCTTCAGTATTCTTTTATGCCCTTTTTCCATTTAGGATCGTTTTCTTCACACCGTATTCCCTTTCAATGTCATTAAAGATGAGACATTCGAATTCCACAAACACTTTTCTTATTTAGTAGTACGGTCACGAAAATCGCCCTTCTGTGACGACATTGAAAGAGTTATTGTTTAATACATCTTATAATTGTAGAAGGAACTGCGTGTTATCCTAAAAATAACACGGAACTCTAAAAGTGACTCTGAATTAAATGATAAAAAAATATCGTTTCTCTTTTCTGGTATATAAGTACGGGTAAAAAACAGATTTTTCTCTAGTTTTATATTTTAGGTATGATTTGAATTGTAAAATGGAACGGTGTGAAATAGTAGAACCTAGTATACTATAGTGGGAGTTAAAACAAAAATATTTCATTTAAAAAATAAAACAATTTATGATGGTAGCTATTGCATTCCTGAAAAATAATATTAAAAAATAAAAATTAAACTTAACCATTTAGAAATAACATATGAGGCGATTTCCTCAGTAGTTAAGTAGGGAAATAATTAGAGAAAAACTTAAAATTGCTCCAAAAGTTGTCGTTTAAGCTTAACCAGGATTTTAAAGCTTGGTGCCTCCCCCTAAGTAAGTTTTATCCGTCATCTTGAATTTGCAGTGGGGAGTGGGACGTCAAAGAGAGCTTAACTTCTTCAGACCTAGCATCCGGTATATCAGGCAATAACTTTGAACTCAGTCATCCTCATTAATACCTTTCAGAATGACTATCAAATATATTTAGCTGAAGCTCTTCCTCCTTATTATTATCTCTGAAAAGCTTTTAAATTAGTACCCTCTGGATGTCAACAGTTAATTTATTTACGTAACCTAAATATGGTTTATCAAAGGAAAAAAAATTCGGTTTCAAATTTTATAATTTCAACTAAAAGGGTCTTTAACTTATATTAAAGGAAACTTAACCATTTTTGATCTTAACAATTAGTATATTATTTTACATGTATTTTTTACACTGAATCTAATGATACCAAGCCTAGGTCGATTGAGAAAACAGTTTAAAAGTTATAAGATTTTTAATTGTAAAAAAAAAAAATCTTTCGCGTGCAGTCATTTATTTACGCGCTGTAAATAAGCAAGTGAGATATTGCTTAGCTAAATTTAGTAAATTCAAATCCAGTTCAATAGAATCAATAGTTTTGAAGCTAAAAAAAAAATCTGGGCAAATATGTTTAATGCAAAAATTATAGTCTTTATTCATAAAAATTCCTTTTCACTTTTAAGCTTTTTACTTTTAAGCTATTTACCCTAATCAACTTAGTTTTAGATTCATTTAGCGTAGCGTAGTACAAAATTCGAAAACAACACATTTTGGAGAAAAGGAATCTTTTATAAATTGGATTTAAACCAAAAAAATATATATCTTAGATGAAATTACCAAATTCCTGCTTTCTTAAGATCAATAATCTTAAACCAAATCCAGCTTCTCAGAGTTTATTACGCAATGAGTTTTTTTCTTTATTATTGCTGACACAGGAACCAGTATGAATTATAATATCGTCAAACCGAACGAATTATTGGGCTGTTCGAAAATAAGTTCGTTTTCTAATGAAAATGAAAGACGACTTTCTTACAGTAAATAAATATTTTATTGAATCGAATCATATACTTTCCATTCTGTTCTAATATTTTTACTATATTTTTGGCAATAGCTTGATTCCAGGATAAAAAAAAATTTTATTCTTTGCTGGTAAAAACTTATCCAGGGAACTTTTGACCTCCTTATTTGTTTTACCGTCTAAAAAAAGAAAGAAAAACAACCTTTTTCAGATCGGAACATTGCTGTAAACAACCGATTTCTCGTCCCCAATGAAGATACATTTTAAAAACGAATAATTTTCTTGACATTTGAGAAGCAAATCGCAGATGTCAACGGTACGGTTAAAATCTCTTTCCGTAAGAACATGTGCAGAGCTTTGAGGTTAAACCTTAGGCGTTTCAAATGATCGTGAATGATCGAATACGATAAATTTAATTACTCTGTGACCTCACGAGTTGTTATTCACCATTTTGCATTAATTAATCAATGCTTTTGTTGCATCACATCTGCTTCAACTGGCGTGGTGCATCTTAATTGTCAAATCAAAAATGTTCTCACCAGTTTTGACACAGCATACAGTCAATGCGCGCACCATAAACATTTAATATGTTTTTTCTTCGACAATGTTTTTCTTCAACAACACAGTAAGAAACAAAAATATGCCGTAAATTCTTCTTTTCATTTTTCATATTTGAAAGGGCATAAACCAAAAACCAATGTTATCGAACTTTTTCACAAGTAAGCTTTGTTATATCAGCTGTGAAAATACACTCTATAACAAAAAAATCGACGCACCAAGAAGGAGTTGTCCGATTGAAACGAAAATTGGTGGATAGGAAGACAATGTACAGAATAGTAAATGATTAAAATTTCAGAACGATTGAATAATTTATTGCAGAGTTACAGTAACAAGTTCAATAAGGTGTTGACCCGCCTCTAGCCTGGATACAAGCTGCCAAACGGCGTGGCATAGACCGATAAAGCTCCCGGATGGTCTCTTGCGGTATTTCCTGCCAGATTCGATCCAATTGTCGAACGAGGTCATGAACATTCCGTGCCAGATGCAATCGCCTTCCCATCATATCCCAGACATGCTCGATGGGAGAGAGATCTGGTGATTTGGCAGGCCAAGGAAGAGTTTCACAAGCTTGCAGACAGTTCATAGCAACGCGTGCCGTATGTGGTCTGGCATTGTGCTGCTGAAAAACCAGCCCAGGGTATCGTCAGTGTTGTTGTTTCTAATACTACTTGGACAAGACAAACTCACTAGCTATTGGCCAGGGAAAGAAATCAGGAAGGAGAGTCATGCGTTAAGAAGAAAGTACCACAATAGAATTGCGACTTAGCTTAGAACCCTGTAGATAGATGGTAGCACTCCTACCCTTGTGGGGCCATTTCCTTAATTTAGACATAGATCTAAAAATGAAGGAAATTTTCTCCAGATGCCTGTACCCATGATGCAGCTCAACGACCGATCACAGAACTTTCAATTCCACAGATTTTTCCAGCACGTGTATTGTATGTACTTGGTTATTCCTAGCGGTGTCGAGGATTGAATTTCGTCTCCTCCGGTCCGAAGTTTGATGCTCTAACCATAGAGTTATTAAGGCCCCAATTGTTATATTCAAAATAATAAACGCCATGCAATTAAGAAAGATTATCTCCTTCTGCCAATTAAATTTTGACTGAATATTTGCAGGCTGAAACAATGCTGTCAAAATGTTTCATAACTTATCTAATATCGAACGAGTAATTTCAATTTGAATTTTTTTCCTATTACAATCTCATTAGCTTTGCTTTACGTATTCCTAATTTTTTGTTTCTAAATACAATTATTTCTCCTTAGCAAAAGGGAAAAAAACAGATGTTTGACTTGGGAAAAAAAATTTTTTAACTGGGCCCATATCACAATTTCAAAGAACTACATTATGTTTAAGTGTAACATAAACGAGTTCCTACTTTGGTTTTTCTAATTATTTATAAATTAATTTATAATTATTACTATTATAATTATAATAATAATTATTATAAATTATATATATATAAATTATATAATATAAATTATATATAAATTATATCATATATATAAATAAATTATATAATAATAATATATTATAATTATTATAATTATTAATTATTATAATTATAAATTATTATTTTATATTTTTTGTAATTAATTATTTTGTGTTTTTAATCACTTATAACATTGAAAAACTTGAATTAATATTCAGTTCATAATTGTGTGACTTAGTAAGATATATTGTTTAACGGTCTACATTGTCAAACTAAGCAGTAAAATTACAGACGAAGTAGGGGCCACTTAATGGGGCGCAATAGGGTCCCATTGTGCGCTTTAGGCAATGACTTGGCAGCTTGAGTTCAGTTAAGCAACCAGATGACCCCGTATCCATGTTATGGTATGAAGCACCAAACTAGTATTACAAAAGGCATGATTCCGAATTCCGGAGTACTCTGTCGTAGTGTAAGTGAATAAAAAGGCAAATTATTAATTAGTTATTTTTTTATTACAAAATTAAAAATCTTTTTTTCCTTTTTTACATTATGGTTATTTTAATAAACATTTTAAATTATCATTCTCAATATTCCTCTTAATAGTCGGGACACTATGGAAAATATCTGAAAATTTCTTGTGTTCTCTACATATGCATAAAGGCTTAAATTCTACTTTTATATTAACTTATAATTTTTAAAATTGGCCCCATTTATTATTTCATTGTACCTAAATATGAGACTAAGCTGCTAAATAATTGACAAATTAGTTGCAGTACAAGTGGTCTAATTGCAATGTCCATATCCATTTCATAATAGAAGAATATAACTCATGTGTTCTAAATATACATTATGGCTTAGATCTTCTTTTAACATTAATCTATAATTTTGATATTTTTTCGAATACTATATTGTTATAAAGAGCCGCACTACCACAGAGGACAACAAAATTATAGACGAATACAGGATCTCACAATGGGGCATAATAGGGTTCCATTGCCTTAGCAAATCCATTGAAATGACTGAGAAGTTTGAATTCCGTTAAACAACCAGAAGGCCAAATCGTTTCTTTGAAACTAAACCGTGGTAACTCAAAAAAGCAAGTTTCTCAGGAGAGCGATTTCTAACTTTTCAGGAACTTCCACCGCAGGTTGACTCGAAGCTATGGCGACTATTGTAAAACAGTTTACATTTTAAAAAAAACCTGTTTCCTTATATTTTTCAATGAACCAGGCCTGATTCTTGTAGCATTTCTAATTTTGTGGTAATTTCGAAATAAGTTAAGGTACTTTGAGTTGCAGCACTTTTCTCTAAAACTTTTATTAAAAGTGGAGAGTTATTTCAAAATACAACGATGTTCTTCAAAATATTCTCCCGAATATTACATATTTCATTCCAAATTTTGACATACAACAGTGTAGGAAAAAAAATCGCTCTCCTGAAAAACTTTTCTTTTTTGAGTTACCACTGTTCAGTTTCAAAGCAACGTTATCTCCTCCAGGGTTTTGTTGCAACTGGCACACTGCTACACTATTCCCTAAAACTAAGATGGCGAATCGCGCCAAAGCGATAACGATTTATCTGCTCTCTAAATTAATATTATAGAACTATGAAGACAACACATTGTTTCTCTAAAATGGAGATATTTTTTTACACAAAATGACCCAAATATCTCATTTTTTTAATTTTTTTTTTCATTTCATTCATATCTCATTTTTCGATTTTTTTCGATTTCAGTGACGAAATGGTATGAAATACCAAACTCATATTACGTAGAGCACAAATTCACATCCTGGGGCAGTCTGAAGTAGTATATATGTATAAAAAGGATAATTAATAGTTAATTATTTGCCTTTTTATTACAGAATTAAATATCTTTCTTTCCTTTTTAATACAGTATGATAACTTATAATTTTTTTTTTAAATTATGGCTCTCAATATTCTTCCTTATAACGGAAGAGTCGGGATATTATAAAAATATCTGAAGATTTCTTGTACTCCCTGCTTATACATAAAGGCTTATAATTTGCTTTTATATTAATCTATAATTTACAAACTTGGCCCCATTTATTAAATCAATATACCTAAACAGCAAATTGTACACAAATTGGTTGAAAAACAAGGGAGCCTAATTGTAATATCAATATTTCCTTCATAATAGATGAATATAGCTTATGTTCTAAATATATATAATGGCATATGTGTCTTCTCTTAGTTCAAACTGTCCTCAATTGAAAGTTTTTTAAAAAGTATCAAAAGTAGAATTTAAATTTCTTTTTTATGATTTATGGTATAAGATATTTTCCATATAGATAATTTATAAATGTGTTAATTATAAATTAGATTTAGATGATGTGTCTTAAAGTATAAAACCACGATTAAAAATGTAATACATTTTTACTTAGAAATATTCTACACTTTTAAAAACTGAAAGAGCCTGACTACTTTTGTTCTTTGGCCACTCAATATCGTCTTTAAAGAGACAGCTTTAAAAAAACTGAAAACACCATAAAAACATTTTATACTGCTATTGTCATATGGATTTTTTTGATAAATTACGTATAAAAGATTTCTTTACCTGCCTATACCACTTTGCTCTTTTTCAATTTTTGTTCTTCTCTGACAATAGCCAGTTAATACTTTTAAACGTTATTGATTTTAAATATAGATATATAGATTATATATAAAAATAAACATAATATAAAATAATAAATATATAATAATAAATATAAATATATAGATTATTTTCGATTTAAAAATATAAAAAGATGAAGAAACATCATGCATAACATTTAAGTTATTGCTTTAAATAATACATAAATTACAAGTTAGGTATTTAAAAAAAAGTGTTATCATGGCTCATACAAATTCAAAATAAGATTAAACATCGCGTGGTTTCGACTGTTTGTGTAGTATTTAAATTGATCGTGTTTTATTATTTACTAATAAATTTAATCTTATCACCTCAGCTTCTGGTGAAGATAGATTCTAAAAAGCTTTAGTTTAGTCTTACAACACTTCGTCGTGAGTAACAATTACTACTTCGCAAACATTACTACTCAATAATCTTTACACAAAGATAGTTAATTATTCCAGGACTACATTGAGGATCACTGTTCACAATACAGTATTACATACGATATCATCACACTTCAATATAATTGACAATATCAAGACAACAATTCAGCTCAATAACATTTTTGAAGCTGCAACACTTCGTCGTCAGCAAAGATTACAACTCAGTAATCTTTGTGCAACAACGATTGCTGATCATTATTAACAAGCTTAACCAGTCACAATACGTTATTACATACGGTATCATTCCAGAGTGCTATCAATATCAGAGCCAAGAAACTTAATGACGAAAAATGCAAAAACCATTATAGGATCAATAAAATTACAGAAGTAATATAACGGGATTAAAAAAAATAGGAAATAGGGAAAGAAAAAAAAACACAAAAATACAGACATTGCGAAGTGGGAGAAAAGAGAAAGATGGGTTAAGTAAAACAAAAAGATGATTCCAAACGAATGGAAAATTAGGGTTACTAGTAAATCAGGAAATAAATGTTTAGCACTTTAGAATGCATGACGAGTTGCAGAAATCCAATTTAACCAATGAAAACCAGTGTTATAGATTTCGAAGAAGCTAATTCAAATGCATGAAGAAGGCACCGATAATATTGAGCAATAAAAGAGTGTCTATCTCACACTTTTTGTGCTTTTATACATTTCTTTCTATAAATTGTAAAGCAACATAAAGACACAGTTATTTTTTTAGGAATAGTAGTCATCTCTTAACTCTTATTGTCTGCAAATAAAATGACTTAATGTGGAATGTTCTTTTAGTAATTTCTCTGATCATTTATAAATAATCACTGTAAAACATGAGAAATGTTCTTTTGATGAAAATTTTTATTTATTGAATATTTTCGGTCAAAAACAACAAATCTGTAATTTTTTTTTACAGCACACCATTTTTTTAAAAATCCAGAACCTAGCATAACAGCACATAACAGCTACTCACAAACACCCTCATAGACCGTAGGACCATCGACAACTTGGTGAACATTTGATTTTGAAGACATTAATGAGCATTTCAGCAACAAGTGCCTAATCTACCTCCCCGAACCTTCGAAACTCATTTTGAAGCGAGATATCTGAGAATGCAATACAAGCGTGGCAACTTTTCTCTCCAGAAAAACACTATGTGATAAAAAAAAATATTCGATTTTGATTTATGAGAAAAGCAATTTTTGTTTTTACAGAATCCCATAGCAAGACTAATTTCAGTCAAGAAAAGAATTAAAACCAATTTGCCAAATTTGCTGACATGAATCGTGATTAAAGTTATTACTGGCAATGTCTTCGAAGAACTAAGTAAGCAAAGCTTATTTAGTTCTTCTTACTTAGTTCTTAGTTAAAAAAACTCAATAGGTGTATGAAAATTATTTTCTATATTCAGTTCCCTGTTCAGTAAGCTTTTGCAATAACTTTTACATTTCAACGCAACACATTGAAAGAGATTTTAAATGAAATACTTTTCATTCATTTTTTTCCAAAAATGATAAATCAATTTTTTTTTATATATAAATAATAGAGGGATTACAAAAAAACATGAATATAGTTATTTGCTTTACAATTGTCAATGCATAGGCTATGGAATATAGCAAACAATGGTTTTATTTTCCCTGATGAGTAATAACTAAAGACAGCAGGAACAATGTATCTTCTCGGAAACAAAAAAGCCAGTTTTTATAAGACATTTGAAACGAAGGATACACTGTAAAGAAAGTGTTTCTCAAAAATTAAGCAAAAATATGTCAAAACAGCTCCGAAAACGAAATAAATGTAATCGAATTGTAAAACCTATGTACTCATTATTGAGCATGCTTTTCCAATATCTTATTAAGCATTTTAAGCATGCAAATTTTTTCGGGGCTGTTTTGAGATATTTTTGATAAATTTTGAGAAACCCTTTTTTTACAGCGAAGTAAATATAAAAATCCTTATTATCTATTATAATTCGTTAATTAAAAAATTCTTATTCCTTTAGTAATTTACTTAAAAAATATAGCAAAATATAATCTGTTCATTTTTATCTGGTAATTTCAATAAATTATATCTTGTTCAAAAAAAAAAACACTTTACTTTCGCCAAAAGCAACAGTTTTTTCTCCTTTTACATGGCAAGGCATTTAACAGGCCTGGGTAAAAAATGTTGTCCGTAGAGAAATACGGATATTCGTGATATTACTTTCAGCTCATCAACTTAAGCTATTATCTTAAGCATTTTATTTTTAAGGCTATTCACTTTCTGAAGAAAATAGCTGGCTTAAAAAAAATGCTTTCTTCTTATTTTTTCCATTCTAAGCTGAAGCAAAGAAGAAAAATCTGCCCCATCTTTCTACTTTTTTTTATAATTTCATGTACGATGTCTAGCCTTTTTATGCATCTATGAAGACAAGATATATTTAGTTACAAAATTTCACACTATTATATATTTGGAAAATTAGCGCCTTAATTTTCTCTCTGTATTAAAAATCTATAAGAACCGCCGCCGTTGTTCTTGAGCTTTCTCCTCAACTTACAATTTAACTCACTCTTTTACAACTCAACTTTACTCAATTTTCGTTACATCTTGTTTTGCTGCGTAAAACAGCTCAAGACAACTTGAAATTACAAAAATATGCTTAAAAATATACAGAAAATACAATGAAATAAAAAATTAGCAATCAGTGATTTGTTCGAGAATTATTAACAGTACGTTAAATGCGTAATAAGAAATACATGGCCGTGCGGGTGGCTCTGCAGCCCACAGAAATACAACTACAGCGATGAAATTTCACTCGCTCAAATGGTCATTTTGAATTACTCTAAAATTCTTACTTATTTTTTAATGCAATAAATGAGGCCGTGGTGGCTCAAGGGATGGAACGTTCTCCTCCCAATGAGGTGATCCTCATTCGAATACTAGCAGGGCTGATGGGGAAAAATTCTACTCCCGATCGGGAGTAGATAGCACCGATGTCGGCGCTGACCTAAAATCTCTTCAGTGATAAACTGATTAAGGGTTCGAATCCCCTTGTCCTCGGGATAACCATGAGAAGTTTCCGTGGTTTCTGTTTCCATGTAACACAAATGTGGGATATGTCTTCTGAGTTGGGTAAAAAACTACAAGGCTACATAGTTGGACATTGATAGCCGTGAACTCAGAATTGGATCAGCTGTTCATCTCCGGTTGTAAAATAAAATAAAATGCATTAAAAACAGAATGTTACTCAATTTAGAAAGATTAATTTTATCACGCTACCCAGCAATAAAATGCCCTAATTAAATGCAATTGGCTGTAGGGAAATTTGTAAGTAACGTCTCCCTTCTTTTAGCCTTTACATTATTAAGTTTATAAGAATTAGCTTTACTTCATTTCTGTTTCAAGTTTTATTTCATTTTCCGTTAAAACAGCACTTCTTAACTTTATTTAATTAGCTCACTGTTTAGGTTTTTAAACAAACTGCAAATAATGAACACATCGCTTCAAGTAGCTTTCAAAAACATAATTTAGGTGATGATAATACGTACAGTGAAAACTATCGACATATATTAAATTTGCGCTCACCTAGAATGAAAGAGTAGTATGAGGAAAATCATTTTTCATTAAATAGCGTTGCAAACTGTCAGAAACTATTAATGCTATTTTATTAAAACCTAATTTTAAGAGAAGGAAAGAGAGAGAGATTTTGAGTTTAGGAAATGCTAATATTTGATATCTGTTTCCTCTTACTGAACATTAAAATAAAGTAAAGCACTTTATCAACAACCAGTTGTGAGCCAGGAAAATCATGGAAGTTAAGACTCGACAATTTCCCTACCGATGACTTGAGGATAGCATTGTATAGAGCGAGAGAGAGAGAGAGAGAGAGAGAGAGATCGAATCCATTATAATAATATTCTAAAATATTCTAAATTCTTTACTCAATGCATGTTCAAAACTCAATTATTCAAAATTCCACCATTCTATAATTCTAGAATTTTACTAATTCAAAATTAAAATAATTTGTAGTTTCGAGTATCACAATAACATATATTCCCTATAACGACCATACCAAGTACTAATAAATATTCCACATAACACATGTGAATTGTGCAGAATAAAAAACGGACCACTCTGAATAACTTTTGATCTAATGATCGAAGCTTAACGTTCTAAGACTCAATCCTAATGGTTCGAGAAGGTGAGTTCAAATATGCTTATTAATTAGTGCAAACGATATCTTAAGTTACGAAATCAGACGCAAAAACATACTTTCTCTGAATAAACATAACATTTTTTCAGCGGATTCAGATTTCTGACCCCTCCCCCCCCCCAAAAAAAAAATATATATATATATGCGGTCATATATATGCCGTGCGGTAATGCCGTCTTGAGCCGGTAGGGAGCGCTGATGACTGCGGCGTATAAAAGCGCTTGCTAGCTGGATTCCCGCACGGATCTCAAACAGCATGCATCGTTTCACCAATGTGGAGCTTGCCGACGTGCATTTCATGTATGGGGCTGCACAAGGAAACGAATTAGCTGGTCAGAGGATGTACAGGGAGCGTCAGAAACCACCTGGACGCTGTCTATGGCCAGCATTGGATAGGACAGGGTGGTCCAGTTCCCTGGCCACCGCGTTCTCCTGATTTAAACTGCTTGGATTTTTTCTTTTGGGGTCATATTAAAACCCTGGTGTACGAGAGTCCTATCAAGAAGATCTTGCTGCCCGCTTGTCTGTTGCTGCTTTACATGTGCTCGACATGCCTAACATCTTTTCTAATGTACGCCGATCCATGCATGCGCTGTGGCTTTGAATCTTGTATCGATGTTGGTAGCTGCTCTTTCGAGCACCTCTTGTAAACTGTTGAAAAATTTTTATTTTCTTTTGTCTTTTCATCTTCCTCTGATTCATACTGCTTTACAAGCTAGTGCTTTAATGTGCCATTACCGCACACACATTCCTATCCGAAATATGATTATTCATGTCCCCTCTACCTACCTTTACATTTTTGACTTATATTTTGGGATCACAGTGTATATATATATATATATATATATATATATATATATATATATATATATATATATATATATATATATATATATATATATATATATATATATATATATATATATATATATATATATATATATATATATATATATATATATATATATTATATATAATGAAGAAAAAAAACAAAGAGAAATTAAAGACATATGAAAAAAGGGGGAAATAATAAGCAATAAGTAAAAGAATAACAAACAACAGTTTAAAAAAAATAATAATAATAAAAAAATTAATAAAAAAAGGGATAAAATTTTATTTAAAAAACCGGGGGGAAAAAGCCGTAAAAAAAGATATAATCTTTTCATCAGCCCACGCGATTATATCCGTACAACAGAGTGCTTTCTGATATTGTATCAATATCTGTTGTACGGATATAATCGTGTGGGCTGATGAAAAGATTATATCTTTTTTTCCGGTTTTTTAAATAAAATTTTATCCCTTTTTTTCTTCTCTTTTTTTTTAACTGTTGTTTGTTATTCTTTTACTTATTGCTTATTATTTCCCCATTTTTTCATATGTCTTCAATTTCTCTTTGTTTTCTTCCTCATTTTGAACTTATCTAATGGGTTCTGTTTACTTGCAGCTTAAGCGCAATAAATGAAACTTATAGTTTTTTTTAACTTTCTCCGTGTGTTCTTGTATTTATTTATTATATATACATATATATATATATATATATATATATATATATATATATATATATATATATATATATATATATATATATATATATATATATATATATATATATATATATATATATATATATATATATATATATATATATATATGGGATAGACGAATTCTGGGAAATTTCGGTAATCTTTTATGCGTGTTTTTCTACATTTCGAGAACTTTTTAAGCAAATTGAAACTTTCTACACACACTTTATAAAAATCCGCTTATCCAAAGATAATTAAGTGCAAAAATAAATTTTCGTAAATCTGTCTCTTTTTTTACTATTTTATTTAATAAGTGACAAAATTTTGGATTGTAAGTGTACATTTTTATAACATCATTTCAATCCACTTTGATCTAGTGTGACATATAAGTCGTGAGAATTCTATGAAGATTCTTCTGCTTTGAAAAAGAATTGTTTTCACATCAAGCAAATGTTTTTCATTCTTCTCAAAAATCAAGTAGTAGTTAGCAGAAGAAAATATTAATTTAGTTAAAAAAAATATAACCGCGTTTTTAATATGATCTTTTTCTACTTCACGTTAGGTAAAAAATTTCAGAAAGAATTGTGTCTTATATGGCAAAAATCCATACTTTGAGCGAGATCTGATGATTGAGAAATCGAACTTTAAAATCACGACCCATGTCCAAATTATTTCGACTATATTCCTCAAATTGCGGCTACTTCCTATATTTTGGGAGACTATATTTATACATTCCTATACTTTGGAAATCCGAATCCGTCGAAACAAAGGTATATTTATTCAGAGAAAGTGCGTCTGTCTGTCTGATTTCTAACTTATAATATCGTTTGCACTAATTAATTGATAAATTTAAGGTCATCCTCTCAAATCATTAAGATTGAATCCTAGAACGTAAAATCCGATCATAAAATCAAAAGTTATTTAAAGTGTTTCATTTTTGTTTCTTTTGCGCACTATACGATATTTATAATGTAATGTCAAATGACGTAGCTTCTAATTAAATTCTAAAAATTAATCCGGACGCAAGCTATTTAATTTAATACAGCACATTTCAAAACCTTTCCTAGAACTAAAGTTTAAATAAAACGTAAAATCCGTTTTTAGTAGCACTACTTATCCCTTCCTTTTATACTTTAAGCAGTCCTTTCGGTAAAAAGTATTATTTTATCGAAATAGCACAGAGTATTAGGTTTTTCTTTTTATAAGATAGGGGGTATCCGAAAGACAATACTTGAAATCAAATAAAGAAACAATATATTTCTTTATGAAACTTTCCATCCACAAAGAAAAGGCATGTTAGATCATACACGCCACACTATTTTTTGTTAGATGGGAATTATTGAAAACAGTTATGCAGTCTGAAATAAGTTTTGATTTAATTTATTTCGTTTAATCGTTGGTAACGGCACTATTATTTTGATTTAAAATTTGAAAGCTAACTTTTATACAGAATATGGTGGTAAAATGTTGCAACCAAATAAGTGCGTTTTATCTAGTGCTAATATCTGACGATATAATGAACCCTGAGCTTCTCGCAAAGCTTTTAACTCATCCCAGTACTGCTTCAAAATTAGAATTACTCTACTTTAGTAGAATTTCTTTTTTCAATTTAATCTTTATTTTTATGAATGCCAATTGATATCCAGAAGGAAATTTTAGCACTTTTAGTAATAGTTCCGTAAATGGAGAAAAAAAAATATGTTTTTCTTCGGAAAAATTAATTCGCGAAATACTTTTTCACAAAAAGTTTTGTTATGTTATCATAAACGATATCTAAGACCTCCCTTACGATATCTAAGACCTCTAAGCGATATCTAACGATATCTATAAACGATATCTAAAACCTCTCTGCACGCTTCCCTCCTTTTTCAGGGAAGGATTAATGATTTGAAGGGGAGAATGTTATCATAAACGATATCTAAGACCTCCCTTACCATATCTAAAACCTCTAAACGATATCTATAAACGATATCTAAAACCTCTCTGCACGCTTCCCTCCTTTTTCAGGGAAAGATTAATGATTTGAAGGGGAGAATGTTATCATAAACGATATCTAAGACCTCCCTTACCATATCTAAAACCTCTAAACGATATCTATAAACGATATCTAAAACCTCTCTGCACGCTTCCCTCCTTTTTCAGGGAAAGATTAATGATTTGAAGGGGAGAATGTTATCATAAACGGTATCTAAGACCTCCCTTACCATATCTAAAACCTCTAAACAATATCTATAAACGATATCTAAAACCTCTCTGCACGCTTCCCTCCTTTTTCAGGGAAAGATTAATGATTTGAAGGGGAGAATGTTATCATAAACGGTATCTAAGACCTCCCTTACCATATCTAAAACCTCTAAACAATATCTATAAACGATATCTAAAACCTCTCTGCACGCTTCCCTCCTTTTTCAGGGAAAGATTAATGATTTGAAGGGGAGAATGTTATCATAAACGGTATCTAAGACCTCCCTTACCATATCTAAAACCTCTAAACAATATCTATAAACGATATCTAAAACCTCTCTGCACGCTTCCCTCCTTTTTCAGGGAAAGATTAATGATTTGAAGGGGAGAATGTTATCATAAACGATATCTAAGACCTCCCTTACGATATCTAAAGCCACTAAACGATATCAAACGATATCTATAAACGATATCTAAAACCTCTCTGCACACTTCCCTCCTTTTTCAGGGAAAGATTAATGATTTGAAGGAGAGAATTGACTCTAAAAATTTTTCGATGTATTTTATACGCTATATTCACTGAAACCAATCTCAAGACTATCGGATTAATGGTTTCGAAAGTATAATGGTTTCATGCACAGCAAGTACAAATTTGTACTTGTACATATAAAGTAATTTTCCACTGAAATTTTTTATCCTGTATAGAATGAGGTAAAATTTGACTTTGCAGAATTAATAGTTCTAAAGTTAAAAGTGTTTTCTTCGTAATTAGTGCAAGTAGTAGGTACTTTTTATTTAAAAAAAAAGAAAGAAACGAGAGATAGAGAGTGAAAAAAAGTACTTTCATCTTTTTAAATGTTAGCTGTTTTGATTCATGTTTAGTCTAATTCGATTCGCAAGAAAGAATGCATGTGAATCAGTACCTCACTTGTCCGTACAGCAAATTAAGATGTGTATATAAATCAAGCACAAAGCTTTTCTTTTTATACACAAAGCTTTTATAACTTCCTGAAAACTAATCTTATCGATTCCTGCTTTGTCTTATTCAATTACGTACGAAAAATAACATTGGAAAATATGCCTGCCTTACATATTCATACAGTTCCTGTCAAAGGAAGCACTTTTTACACATAAAGTCTCTCGCAACTTTTATGCTATATGTTCCATTGACTTCAGTATAGTTTAATTCAATTCAACGGGAAAAAATGCATGAATAGCAATGCATCATTCGTTTAGATGGCAATATTAGATGCGTAAACAGGTACAAATACAAAAATTTACATTTTTGTACATAAATTGCTCATAACTTTTAAACCATTAATCAGATCGCCTCGAAACTGGTCTGATTCATTTCACCATGAACAAAACATCGGAAACAGTGCCTCTCCTGCCCATGAAACATTGCTTCCGATCTCCCCCTCAAATCACCCTCATTTCCCTAAAAAAAGGGGGGGTGAGTGGACAGTGGAGAGTAGGGGAGTTTTCAGGTATCATTTATAATAACATAACAAAGCTTTCTATAAAAAAAAATATATTGGGTATTAATTTTTTCGACGAAAAAGTCTAATGTTACTAATTATAAGCATGTAATTGCAAAGTAGCAGATCAAAACAAAGTCAATAGTCTATATTATTCTCAATAAATAAAGTTTGAAGCCAAGTATCATCGTTACATAAAATCAAATAATGGTGAAACAAACATTTAGACTCAGGCGTTGCAAGTTTTTATGAGTTCGGATCAGCAATAAAACAAGTAAGGGCAAACACTGTAAATAAAGTTCCGGATCAAATTACTGTATAAAGTACCAGCACCATCATCAGTAAAATCCATTTTTACCATAAAATATTATACCGTAATTCTTTACTGTGATCTTTATTTAATTAGAGTGATTCGGTGATTTTACGGTATAATTATTACGGTAAAAATTTCGGGATATCAGTATGCAAGATTCCGTAACATGTTCAGATAAAAATGAATTTTACGATAAAAAGTATAGGTGCCCTGAGTGCCGGTACTTTTTACCAAATTTTGATCCTGAATTTCTTACAGAGTTCAGATTGAAAGATGGCATTAATGCTCCTCAGAAACCGATTCGAAAACAAATTTTCCATATCGTCAAGACAATTAAAGCTATTCCACGGAAACTCTAGTTTCCCCTTCAATAAACACTGAAAAAACTTTCATTCAATAATTTTAAGCTCGAAATTTTTTTATTGGAAAATTGTATGAATGGGTAAGGGAATAAAAGAGAAAAATATGCCGTATTAAACCATAAACTAACAAAGAATCTATAATACTTCTTGAACTATGAAGAACTATTAAAATGAATAGCGCATATTTTTATAAAACACGCATCAGCACACGAAGCAGAAATGTGGAATGTTTTAAACAATTATTATTTGGAGACGAGCAACAATAGACAAACAAGCAAAACAATTATTGACAAAAAAGATTCTTCAAACGTTGAAATTCTTTAGCACGAACGAAGGCTTCAAAATAGCTTGAATATATCATTCCTTAACCTTCTTTTGATGATTTCATTTCCTAGACATTTTCAGAATTAAAACCGCATTCCAAAAACTATTTTCCACGAAATAATTAAAAAAAACGTAGCTTGAATGTTTTTAACGCATATTTTTAGTATTAAAACTGTATTCCAATGACTATTTTCCAAGAAAATGTTTCAAAAAAAGAGTAGGTTGAAGACTTTTAACTCACATTAAAAAATTCAAGTTAGGATAGATTTTTTTTCCTCATATCGCTTGAGAAAGCAAATTTATCAAAAAATGGGTGAATATTTGCTATATCTGAAAATATATTCATACGGTAGAGAAATTAAATCAATAACAATTAAAATGGTAGATTTTCTTTAGTGTTTCATATTGCTCTTGCTTATTTTTATCAGCACAAAAAATACAGAAGTGGAATATAGAACCAATTATTAAAAGTAATAAAAATTTAAATCATGGATTTTTTTTTCAGCGTTTCATACTGCTCTTGCTTATTTTTATCAGCACAGAAACTACAAAAGTGGAATATTGTATTCACTTATTTAAATAACACTTAAAAATGATAATTTTGAAGAAACTGCGAATTTTATTCATGTTGCAATTTCGTCCCATTTTCATCGTGAGGGCAGAGGTTTCTGTCTAAGGCCTAAAAAATCGAACTCAACAGTTATAAATCACGATTATATGCAATATCAAATTTTGATGTTCTACGCTGAAATACGTTAATTTTTATGACAAAAAACCTTAAGTTCTCAATGAATGGAAAAGGAGTTGTTATATTTTTTTGTATAGACCAGAGTTTAACTTTTAAAATATGTACAAGGACGGAGTTTTCCTTTTACATTCAGAGATGACTTTAATAATCCACTAATTATAGCTAAAAAAAAGAGAGAGGAGTGTTCAGTTATCATTTATGATCAGATGGTAATGCTGTATACCAAAAAAAACTGAGCATTAATTCTTCCGAAGAAAAAAACTCTAATTTCACAGGATTTTAAAGTTGACTTTTAAAATATTCCCTTTATTTATTACAATGCCGGAATATAATCGACCTTTTTTTCATTGACATATTACAGTTTTCCCCTAGAAAAATGGCATGATATCAGTGATTTGATCAAATTGCTTTATCAGAACTTAACTTCAATATTAAAATTGAATGAGTATTCTGTATATTTAGAAACAGTTTCAGAAACTAAAAATAAGCTTTGATGTCATTAATATCAATAAATGAAAAAGCCATAAAATCACTCTAATCTGACTGACAAAGTCAAATCAAGACATTATTTCTGGTTGAAGTCAAATTGTGTTATATTGAATACGTCATTAGCTGCTAGGTGTCAGTAAAATTTATTTGCCATCGCACTTTTTCTTTACTTGTAAAATATTTTTTTCTAAAAGTAGTTTCCAGTTTTCATTAATGTTTTACCCATACTAGAGGTAGTAGTTACAAAAATAATTTGCAGCTTGAAATTTCTAATTTTAAGCTTTCTTCATCGAAGTGTATGTATTTTTAGAAATTTGCTATGTTATAATAGATTTTTACACTATAATAGTATTTTATCTTTTAGGAATAAAACAGTCTTCATTTTAAAAGTAGTACATGTAAAAACGCATACAGAATTTAGAAAATCCCCCACTCAGCAAAAAAAATCGTAAATATCTCTTCTACATAACTACTAAACAATATAAGTAAGACCAAATCCTTTTTTTTTCTTTTTCTTTTTTTTTGTTTGGTTAAAATAGGACAAAGTAACGTGTTTTTGAGCACCCAAAGCAAGACACTCTTTGTCAAAATATAAGTTCCTGTATGATAATTTTTTAACAGGAACTGCGTTTTGGTAAATCAATCCATTACAAAACATTATAATGCTTTCAATTTTTATTTTGAAAATTTTGCCTATAGTTTGAGAAATGACTCATTAAAGCAAAAATTAAATCACAGAATTTTAATTTACGTCAAAAACAAAAATTGAAAAGTTGCAGAAGTATTATAAAATTTTTAAAAAAATTATTGTTAAGAAATAATATCGATGAAAAAAGCCAATAGAAAAAATATCAACTAATTTTAAATAGAATTTTGCACTAATATTCCAAAAAGGAGCAGATATCGAATTTATTTCGAATAAGAAAATTATATATGAATAGTAAATTGTTTTGCTGTTTTTAAACTCAGCCTATGACTCGTTTTTAACTCAGTTTCACGAAATATCATATTATAATAATATATTCTCTTAAAAATAATATTATAATGATATACATAATAGTTTCTCCCTCCCATGTCATTCAGATTTTTTTTCCATTTTATTAGAAAGAAAACTTTCTCGTGTCTAAACCTGAGTTAAAATTGCTTCAATTTAATGTCTTCCTGATTACATTAAACTCTGAAAGCCTTTTTGCTTGTTTCGTTTGAATAACAATGCTCAAAAAATGCAGCTCTTCTACTGGGAAGTTATAATTGTTTCCTTTTCTTTGGCTCTGTTATGTTTTATGTAAATTAAAGACATGTATAATATTCATAGAACTGCAAATTTAATCCAGACAAATCACCGTTATATACATTAAATAATTACTGAAAACTATAAATGCCCTGGTTTTGAATAAGGGTAAATGGTCTGATATATTATATTCTGGCATGAGTATATTCCCATTTATAAATAACCTAACCACTCGGTAGTTACCTAAACCATATACATAAAAACAGAGGGGAAAAAGGTAACTTAATTAAAAAAGAAGAGAATTTAACGAAAATTCAAAACAATTTTTAAAGGATGTTTGTTATTTTACAGCCTCAAAAAAAAAGAAAAGTAAATTCAGATAATTTTTTTTCAACTCAAAATAATTGAAGACGAAAAATTTTAAAGTAGCGTACATTTTTTGCAGCATTTTTCCAAAAATTATTTTTCATGGTATTTTATTATTCATGCATAAAAATTTTAGAATTAAACTTTCGTTTTGTGTGAGTGTGTGTTTTCCTTTCTTTTTTAGAGTGTAGTTAAAAAAAAATTAATTCTTGAGTATTTATTTCTTCTGCTATTTTCGCAACTTTCACTACATTTGTACTACTTATATCCTAAATTAAGTTCTATCATATTTTATTTTTTCTCTTTACAAATTAAACAAATTACATAAATTTATTTAACAAATTGATAAAATTGTTGAAATTATTATTTTTAACTAAACGTCCAATGAGAAAAATATTACTTAATTGGAACAATAGCAAATTTAAAAATATTTTTCGATATTTAGAAAGAAATATGATGGTATTTCGGATTTAAAATGATAAGTCAAGTAAACAAATTACAGTTTTCGATAAAAGAATTTTTAAAAATTAATGTTATTAGTCAAGAAATTATAACTCTGCACCCTGCATTTAATGTCTTTTTTCACTTAATTATTTTTATCTTCACTTATTGGTTTTTATATGAAATATTTACTAGTAAAGAATTTTTATATCAGCTTAAAAATAGTTATAGTGTTAAATAATTGAACTATAAACACCATAGATCAATAGCAAACTACTTTATCACCATAACGCAGTGATAAAGTAGTTTTGTAGAGCACTAGCGTTTTTCATAAAAAAATTCTTGTTTACTCCTTTTTTAAAATAAAATTCAAATAAAATACAAGTAGTTTTTTTGAGATTATCATTTCAGTGAAATTGATTCGAATATGTCACATCAAAATTCCTGGCAGGTCTCCCAAATAAGCAAAAATCATGATGTTCTATGGATTTAAGTTGAAAAATTCCAAACTTATTCTTTTCTTTATCTTAAGTGTAGGCTTTCGTACTCCAAATGTACACAAAAAAGTTGTTTCCATTTTTATGGTTATGTCACCTGACATACATTTTCCAGGATTCTTTAGGATTTAAATAAAACGTGACGTAGAATGTTGACCATCATATAAACTTGATATATAGTAAATAGTTAGGCCTACAATATTTCAAACTTGCAGTTACATATTCCTAAACATGCTTCAAGAACAAGTAAACATATTTGTCACTTTAAAATCTAGATCTATGCAATTTAGTAACTTTTTTAGTCGTCCTTTATAATCCAACTACTGTTCTGAATAATATAGTAAGTTTGAAGCATTTAAATTTGGGCTAATGCTCGCATTTTTTTTAAAATTGTATTGAAGATATTGGTAGATGTATTTCAGGAATGATAAAGCATAGTTATATTCACTTTCAAGAGATATTATTTTATTTCTTAACTACTCCTTCTCAGACAGCAGTATAAGGTTGATTTTAATGTCAGCAACAACCCTTATCACAAAGCCCAACAAGGTTTATAAAAGATTAGCGAATGAGCTATACAAACTTCAAACAATGTTAAATTTAAATAGGCCATTTTACGCACTATGAGGTTTGCATAAAGCTTGCATAAACAGCCCTTTCATAATGAAATTGAATCTGCCTTTACAAAGCAAAGCTAGAAAAACCTTCTGAATCGTAAGTATTTGGTATATTTTTATTCAATCTTTAAGGAAACAAGCTTTTCATACTAATATTTCTACTCGGTTTTAAAAAAGAGGATTAATTAGTTAACCTTTCTATGCCAACCTAATGAAAATAAAAACTCAACGTTTGCCACAAGGTTGCTTGCAATCTGGGTGGCTTCCCTACTTAGGTCCCTTTTCCCCAATTGTAAATTTTCATTTGACTGTCAGAATCAATTCTATATTTTTCGCGTATTAATCGTCCTTCTGACTTCTGAGATTGAAATTAGGTCAGTTGAGTGCAGGCGAGCCTGGGTGCCTGGGATAAACTCTTTGAACTTAAATGCCCCATAGATAAGTGTAATCACTAAATTGGGGGAAAAAATAAGCCCATTTAAATTCTTTTTAAAGTAAAGCATTGAAAAGCGAGCAAAAATTTAAATCTAATTCCTTTTATCAATCAAATCAAATTCCTTTTTATATAAATATAAGCGTATTTTAATAGTTGAAAGATTTTTTTTTATTTAAATAACATGTCAAATTTAACAAGATAAAGCTCCATTTTTAAAATTGTTTGAAAAGCAAAGTTTAATCTAAATTAAACATTTTTCTTGAGCCAAAAGTATATCGATTAGAGAATTTTCAATAAAAATTAATAAAAATAATAACAAATTTAAAGTTTTAATGTCTTTATACTTCAAAAGAATTCCTTCTTGGGTAATATTTTATGCCTTAGGCCATTGCCTCTTTCTCACTTCCTTATGCACGCCATTGATTTAGGTTTTTAATTAAACGCAAAGTGAAGTACACAAAAAAAAACGGAGCCCCTTAATAACTTTTGAATTGATAATCCGGATTTTTACGCAGAATAAGGCTATTTGAATAGTTCAAACAGCTAAACTTAAATATAATTAATTTATGCCATTGATACAATACTTTAGGTTACAAAACAAAGCACAAAACACACGCTCTAAGGATATTTTTTTTCGACACAGTTGAAGTTTTAACCTCTTAAATAGGGGAGGTAACCAGAATCTCGGAGTTTAACATTACAGTTGTTTCGGCAAAGAAAAGATCGAAAATTTGAGCCCTTCAATGCTATTTTCATTTTTTGAGCATTCCACCACATCTCTTGAATTATTTAAGAAAATCAAAAAATTTCGTTAAATAACTTGCTTAAAGATGATACTACTTAAAAATTAATTTTAACTAAGCTATTTATTATTTTTATAAATTTTTTATAATGGTAAAACCCTTTACATTATAATGTATAAAAAATTTTAAGTAACTTTAAATTGTGTAATTTAAGGGACAAAATCTTTAATTTAAGCAGTCACATTTAATAATCACTAATATGGTCCATATCCTATCTTTTTCTTCAAAACATTTCAAACCTTGAATTCTAAATTTCGATAGTGTTTTTTTAACCAGTGTTCAAAAATTTCGTTATGAACACTTTTTATATGCATATAAATAATATATAAATATTTGTCAAGAAATATGAAAATAAACTTACAATAAGGTTCAAAAATCAATATGTAAGCCAGGAAAAAACAAAAACGCTATCTAAATATAACATCACGATCTAAATAAGAGCTATTTAAGTATAACGTCACTATATAAGAAAACACTATCGAAATATATCGAATATTATGAACGAGGAAAGTGTAATAAAAACGTCAAAATTTGTTTGGTCGTAAGTTTCAAACGAGAGGAATTAGAATGCAATTATTAAAAGCGCTTCTCAGTTTCAATAGGTTTTAATTTTTTTCATACCGATTTGCTAGTTGTTGGACAAATTTCGAAACCGTTTTATGTTTGTTTTTTTTTCGCTTAAATACTTCATAATTTAAGAGCAATCATTTGTAAACTGATACTACATTTTTTGAGAATTCCAAAAATACACATCAATGGTGGTTATTACGAAACACCTTGTATCAATCATGACAGCTTAATTTACAATATTTATAGTAAAGATCTCTAATTAGATTATATTTCTTATCTAGATTATATCTAAAGATCTAATTGTTTCGAGCTATATTTATTCATTTTTTTTTTTTAAATTGCAACCAGAACAAAAATTATTTCGAAGGAAACATGCTAGAGATGCACCAGGTACTATCAAATAGTTACACCTCTGAAAGAGCACTTTAGACATAATTTTAAAATCATACACATAACTTATAGCAAAGTTTAGAAATATTTCTAACTTATAAAACACTTTATTTGTTCCTTGTGGATTTAATGATGGCTAAGACATAATACACATTCTCTGAACGATACAGCAAATTTTATGCCGCGGATAAAATAACTTTGTTCCACATCTGAGAAAAGATAAAACTTAAATGTTTACAGCTTATTTCTTGTTTAAATAATTATGCAGGACATGGCGATCTCACAACGAAAAGAAATGGTTCTGTATTTTTACTTTTTATCACACCCTTCTTTCAAATTATGAATTTACGAGAATTTTACGCAGCTGTTACAGAACGTGCTACACTGGAGTTCTATGACAGCGATGAAGAATTTATAGGATAAGAAAGAAGAACGGTGATTTTCCTATCGCCTTGGCTGCGTTTTCTTGCTTTCAGTACTTAAGAAAATATGTCGCCAAGATAAGATGATGTAGTTTTTATTTATTAGAGGTGGGTCCATTACTTAATATACAATAAAATATACTAAAAGAGAAAATATTTGTCAGATCTGGGAACTGATTTTTGAAGTTAAATGTTAGATATTATCAGGAATATATTTATGTTTTGAGGTTCTATGAAAAATTGTTCTTGGTAAGGATAATGAAGAGGAAAATATTTTTTTACGCATCTTAATATGATGTCAACTCAAAAACAAAGATTATAAATTGGATAGAATTCACTGGAATCAAAACAGCTAATGGTGAAACTTCTGTTAGGTAAAAAAAAAACATCCATTATCAGTAAAGAATATGTTTTAGGGGACATTTTTTATGTTTATTCCTAATTATTTACCAAAAAAATATTAAAAACTTGATGGGTTTTTTTATTTCGTTGTTCAATAATCTGAGATCCGTCCTTAATGGTGATTCAATGTCAATGAAGGCGTATGTTCGTACTTCACTCCCACAATGATGTTAATATTCTCCCGTTCTCCGCATCACGCTCTCTGACCACACAATCATGCGTGGGTTTCTTAGTCTCCAAATCTACCGGAGATATATCCACAGATAATGGATTCTAAACCACTAAGATATGATACGAGAAAAGTGCGTCCAATTTGACCATATTAAATACGAGAACTCTAATCACGACCCAAGCCGTAAGCCAAAAAAAACCAAACCTTAATGAGGCTAAACTTGCCACACAGATGGCCCAATGGATCGTTTATGGTTGTCAAAATTTACCACTATTATCAAAATTTACCACTATCAAGTGATTTTCTCTGGCACATATTTCTTTCGGGTTTTATGAAAAAACCTCCTTGAGCAATTTTAATTCTTTTTCTTTTGACCAAAACGAATTCTTACCATTATTCCTTTAATTTTGTTTTTTTTAGAGCATAGCTTGTTTTTTTTTGTTTCAATTAGTACCTATTATTGACATTAATTAAAACTCATTGTCATTAATAATAGTTTGGAGATTTTTTACGCTTCTTTTAAGGGGAAACAGCACGGGAAAATTTTCAAAAAAAAATTTAAAATAACAAATGCATGTTTTGTATTTTGGTCAATCAAAACTAATCTTATAAATTTCTAGTTCCCGAATATACAAGCAAAAGCTAATATTTGACTATCGGATAAAAGTTTGCATACTGAAATCTTCGTTGATTATTTAATTTACTAAATTTAAGAACATATTTGATATAAAATAATGAATTCTTGTGCATGTGGTTTTTGATGAAGTAACATTTATTAACTTTTATTAAACAACTTTTATTAACTTTTATTAACATTTATTAAATTAAAAATATAAAACTCAAAACTAGTATTGAAAAGAACAAAGATTTATATTTGAGTTATGTTAATTTAAAGTTTTTGGAAATGTTGTTTAAAATTAAGTAGTTTATTCCTAGTTTTTTATTTTTAACTCGTTCCTCTTTGAATGAATACGATCTCAAGATGCCTCAGAGGACTTTTCTTTTTTAAAGAGGGAGTGAGACTACAATACTTTTTCTTCAGAAAATTCACCTCAACTCAATTCTTCAAATATTAAAAGGGTTTATGAATGCTTTGTACTAATCTGATATAAGTTTAAACCAGAATAAACAAACGCATCAAAATAGGAGACATCACAATCCAAATTGGACATTCAGACAACATTTAAATTCTTTCTTTTCTTTTTCTTTTTTTTTTTTTTTACATGAGGTGATTCTTTTGTGTTATATATTTTTTAAATGCTTTTAAAATTATTAATTTTACTTTACTGATAAAAAAAAGTATGTATTTGGACTTCCTAAATTAAGAATAAACTAAATACTTCTCAAATCAAAACAACTATAAATAAAAATTAATAAAATTGTGATCACCGCAAAGCGATCACAGGTTACCCTTTGTCAAAATGGCTTTGTTGAAGAGCAGCTTCATTATGTTTTCATCTTGAACATCTTTAACTGTTACTCCTGAACTGCTTGGTACATAATTTCGTAGACATATTTGAATGTAACTCAGACATATTCTGTGTAAATTTCCTTGATGATTGAACAGACATTGAAAAGCCAATCGAGATCGATATTAACATTTTCGGATTGGTACAATGGTGCTTGAAGGAGATTGTAAGCTGCATCATACACCCGTTTCGGATTCGCAAGTTCATACATGAAATGGGATTTGAAAACTAGGCTTTTTTTCAAATGAATCATTTATATTGCAGTCTGCGGTCTTGTGCTAGTCATTGGGTACGTTGACAATGGATTTTTATATCTAACTGGTGATCAACACCCAGTTCTCGTATTTGCATGGAAGAGCTTCGGAGTGCCACCATTCGCTCTTCGGTGGGGTTCAATTCTGTCAACCACTTTAGTACTTATGTGAGGAACGAGCTTCGTGCTTGCGTTTGCAAACGGAATCCTTTCGTTTTTCCGTTTGTGTGTAACACTTAAGGTATTCCCGTCTACGTTCTTTGCCTTTGACTTTTTCAGCCTCTGTCAACCTTTTCAGTGCATATTTTTTATTTCAATTACAGTTGATTTCAAATTATTTAGTTTTATAGAAACACTTTTAAAAGCATAACTATCAACAAAATTAACACTTGGATAACTTTAGAAATACTAATTTGCTTACGTAGTCCATCTATGCTACCACGTTCATATTGATCATTGAGCATATCTGACATAATGAATAAAAAATAATTAAATATTAAAGAAAGTGCAATAAACTCCTAAGATTAAACTAACAAGCATCCCTGATGTTACCTTAATATTTGAAAAAAAGCAGAATCATCTGTGGTATTTTTCTGTATCATTATTTTATTTTTATCAATGGCAACTTCTAAACCAATGAAAAAATTCCATTTCTTAAACTTCTCTCCCGAACGATTCAGTTGAAATTTTTGGACAATTTTTAGGATGGGGTGCTAAAATTGCCCTTTTTAATCATTCGCTAAATTAAGTAGAGAAATAAGTAACTCTTCACATTATTATTATAGATTTTGGTGGACACGACTGTCTTTAATTCACAGAGGAAAACTTCAAAAATGAAATAATTTAGTTATTAATTTTTAACTTTTTGAAAAATGAACACGAGAGATATGATGTTAATTAAATGAGAAGCACCAAAATTCTGATCAAAAGCATGCGTTGGCTCATTTATCATCTTTGACTTTTGTAATTATTATCTCAATATGTTGTAACCTGTCTGCTTCGGGACCAAATTCTTATTAATTCCTTCTTTGCGAAGACTTTAATTTTTCTAATGGTATTTTATTTTATTTTTAATATATACAGGGGGATTCTAAAAAGATGGGCAAAATTTTATGAAGTGATAGTACACACCCAAGCAGACAGTTTTTATCAAATAATGCGTGGTCGAAAACAAAACGCAAAGGTGCTGGCACATTTGGAAATTGTTTGATGCAAACGTGATTACTGCGCTGCGCTACTTGTCGCCAAGCTTTCGACCGCTGCAGGGAAAGTTCGTGATATGCCTGGTGTGTTTCAGAATGTTAGCCTATCCTTTCTTCGCCGTTGTACTGCGTGCATAGCCGCTGCCGGCCACTGTTTTGAACACTTATTGTAATCACATGCCTTTAAATTTGCTTTTATAACTTAACTTCATCGTTCTTTGTGTGTTTTTGCCTCATATAATATAAGAACATAAACTATGACGCCCTCTAGCGGTTTTGCGTTTTGTTTTCGACCATGCATTCCTTGATAAAAATTGTTTGCTTGGCTGCGTACCATCACTTCCTAAAATTTTGCCCATCTTTTTAGAATCACCCTGCATTTTCAGCACAAATATTAATTTTCAATCTCAAATGTGCATACCTTTTCTACTTCTTCTTTTTTAATAAACATTCTGAAAATACGTATTGTCAATGGTTATTTCAGATCAACATGTATGCATAATTTCATTAAGTCTCGCACTTAAAATAATTATTACTGATTGCTAGGTGCTTCATCTAACCCGGCAAATCTTTTATCAGGTTAAATGGAAGTCGGTTGAAGAGGACTTTAATGTATTAATATATTGATTTAAAAGTCAATTTAATCAAACCATTAGAAACTGCGGTTACGAAGTTTCTAAACTGAAAAGTTGTCACGTAATTCTGCAAGTGCTCTAAGTTAAGCTATTAAGCGCTTTTAATAACAATCTGAAGTTGAATAACCTCTTCGTGATTTTCATATGAGCTTCCTCAACAGTTAATTTAAGTTTTAATAATGTATGGGAATAAAAATTCTAACAGAATTTTCTTGTGTTACCTAAAGGCAAGTTTTTATTCATTTAATCGCTACGCAAAATTTAAAAACTATATTTCTTTTAGAATGAAAGCATTGATGATATAAAATTCACCAAACTCATTCGCGTGTGTAATTAGGTATTCGAAAATTGTAAATCAGTTTTAATTAAGTAAGTTTATCTCAAACTAATAGTCTAAAATAGATTTGTAATATGACTTTTAAGAATGAAATAAATTTAGCTAAAAGTCGATCTCTTCGTAAGAGTTTCAATGATAATAAAATAATTATTTAGTTTAATTCCTAAAAAATTATATCCCTGTAATTGATTGGGAAAATAATTATATTCATTAGCAACAAACTAGGAAAACTAATTCGATTAGCAAAAAAAAAAATCCTATACTTATAACTCTTTCAATTTTAGTACTTATTGATTATAAATCTAATTAAAGTGCCTTTGATTTTTATTTGAAACTAATGTCTTCAGCTAAAAGTTTTGTTAATATAAAAATGTTAATAAATAATGTGGTAATTGCTTTGTAAGAAAATTATTCTTTGCATTTTAATCTGCGCCTTCATCATTTACTTCCATTTAATTCTCTGCCTGCTTCGTTAACTTTAGTAACTTCATTTAAATTGTTTACTTTTCCGTTTGCTTTTAAGCTTTGAAAAATAAACACAATTTGTTTTTAAATAAGTTCTTAAATAAAATAAAATTGTCATGTATTTCAACCTTTTCAAAAATTAAATAGGTACTTATAAAATTAAGAACAAAATGTCCCTGCAAATCAAAGGTTTTGACAAAGGTTTAATCATGAGACAAACACAATCGTTAACCTTTTTTAGAAATAATTATATATGTAACAACCACTTAGTTTCAGAAAGCGTTTGTTATTTCTGATGGTTTTAAAAAGTTTTGAGTTTTTAAAATGAAAGCAGCTTTATCACAGAAATTGAATCTCGCGATTTACTTCTTATGCGCACAAACTAAAGGAAAGAAAATTGAAATTTTATGCTAAGACGTTTAGATAAAATTGACTCATTTTAATAAAGAAGTAAAATTATTTAGTCTTCATGATGTTTTCTGACGGAATAAGCAAATTTTCTTTATCGTGAATACTTTTATCTCGATTCATAGAAAATATGCAACTTAATCAGTTCTAAAGGCATACATTTACTCTTTATTTTAGTTATGACTTGAATCATTTATAATTCAGGTTATGCAGCAAACAATTATATTATGTTGGAAAAATTTACCAAGCATTTTTCGTTTTTAACATTTCTGCTTTAGAAAAAACGATTTGCTTTAGAAAAAAACTTTAAAAATGGACATTTACATCATTAAAAACGTAATATTTGCTGACTACAAGAACACATCACTCATTTTAGAAATAGGCGATCTGCTTAAATGTTTGTTTTGTTAAAAATAAATCTTTAAGTTGTTTATACTTTAAAAGTAACTCGTCTTAAGATTTAAATGCTTAAAATAATATTTTTAAAAAATAACCGGATATAACACATTATAGGAGGTTCATAAAAGGCAGTTTTTGATTTTTGAAGAAATTTAAATGTATGAAAGTTTTAAAAATTGGAAAAAGTGTAAATGCTGCCAAGATTTACTTTAAAAAAAATTATTGGAACTGGTAACTTTTCTTCAAACAAATTAATATTCTTTTGACGTCGTTAAATGTTACGTCCGTAGTGATATAAATGTCATCATGCTTTTCAATTACTTTTTGATAACTGAAAAATTTAATTAATTAGTCGAACATTGAAAATGAAAAGAAATCCTTATGAATACGTTATAACTAATTGCAATCAGTCAATAACGTATAAAAGTGTGCTTGTTTATTTTACGCAATGTGTGCATTTGGTTTCGTAAAATTATTATATTAATTTTAAAAACTTATATATCTTATTTTATTTTTTATTGGTTTACTTATTTATTTATTCATAATTTTTTTTTAAATTTGCTACAGGAATCACAAAAATTTCGGAGCATTTTAACATTTACATTACAAAAGTATTTTGTAAAAATAAGCAGTAAAAAATACATTACAAATATAAAGGAATAGTGTGCAAAAGAATAATTGTTTAAAAAAAAGCAGATTTTTTTAAAATTTGTAATCAACTCCATTGGGAAACTTCAAAAAAAATTATCAAACGTTCGGTCAAGATAATTATATAACAAAAATGAAATGAAGAGTCTGAAATATTCACTAAATACACAGCCATTGCTCTCTAATAAGCAAAGCAATACATTTTCGAAAGAGTAGAATGAAATTTGTACAAAGTATAAGGTAAAAAGGTACAGAAAGGTACAATCCGTCGTTTACTGTGTACTTTGTTTCAAAAATATAGAAATAAATTTCAAAATTAGAAAATATACTGAAATTTATTCGATAAAAGTTTAATTTGAGGTACAGTGTCCTTAAAAAATTGATATGTTTTTAGAGCAATAAGATTTTAGTTGAAACGTTTTGGTATAAAAATCAGAATATTTTAAATTAGACTAAAAGTTTAAAAAAAATTAAAACAGAAAAATAAAAAACTAATCAAAGCTAAAAAAAACTGGTCCTGCTGAAAATTCATGTAACATGACCTCAGTTTTTCCTCCCAGAGTTTCTATTTTAGTATAGAAATTTTTCAACAGATGACGCAGCAAGTCGTAAACCTGCTAATCAAAGAAAAACAACTAAAAATCTTATTGTAATTTTTCTAAATCAATCTAGGTATAAAAAAAAATAATGAAGATGCAATCAATAATTTATCGAATTTTTAATGAAGGACATATCTATTGTGTTCCTTTAATCTAAATTTTAAACGAGCTTCCATGATTTGCCCAATGTTGCAAAGGTTGCATTGGAAAGATATGTTGTACACTGCAAAAAATCCCAATTCAAATTACAATATATTTCACCGGCACACTGGGAGTCGTACTTTTTACCATAAAATTCTATGAAACAAGAAATTTTATTTAGCAATACTTATTCTAAAATCACTGAGTCACTATAGTTAAATGATTATTACTGTGAAATATACGGTATGGAATTTAACTGTAAAAATGGATTTCAAGATAAATTAATATTACTGATTAATGCACCCAGGGTGTCGATACTTTGTACCTGAATTTTTTGCAGTTCAAGTACCCCGCCATCCTTAAAGAACTTAAATCTAATTTGTTAACAGGCCTAGAAATGAATTAAAAACCAAAACGGGAGCTTACGATAGCAGTTTTGTAACAAACGGGGGAGTAAATGGTATAGTGACAAATTCACTGTAAAGATTTGATGAAGCGGGACGTTTGAGTCTAGTAATTTAGCAAGAGTTGAATCAAGTAAACAAGAGCAAAATCCGCGTTAACAGCATCCTAGTGGAAGAAGTAAGGTTCAAAATGTAAAGAAGAAGAGTCAGATCAAGCACGAAGAAAACAGAAGTATGAAATGCAAAAATTACTCTCTTGGAATTAGATTGATGGAATTAACATAAGAGTTGAAAGAAATTCGAAAATATTTATAAAATGGAGTAGAAAAATAATCAGGGTAATATTTAGAACATCTGCAAAAGATAGAGTAAAATAATTTCCACGTATAGGCTAAATAAAATGATAGAGCCAACCGAGTTTACAACAAAAAGTAACCCTTGAAAATCAGTGAAGCTGATCTTGATGGCAAACTTATCGTAAACATTCTTTTTTCACCGTAAGAATTTGAAATTTGAGAAAGATTGACTGTGATGCCACATTTGGCATTACATATGTATTTCCTATCTTTTTAAAATATCTTTCATTACTTAAGCTTATTTTTATTAATAGAAGAATTATTTTTTTTAAATAAATCAAAAACTTAATCTTTTTAAACGAACATAAAATATTTATTTCTTCTCTTCCAGATCAATGTAACAGATACTTTTTATTTCATTATTATGCAGACATATTAATTCACTGTCGCCTCTAATCGAAAACAAAAATTTATTTATAACTTTTTATTCTAATTTTCCAACGGCTAAATGTTTCGGTTGCATGGTTGTAATAATTCACATAAATTTGTTGGCGACTCGTGATCGCCAAGGTGTTCTTTTAAATCCATGTTTTGGCTATGATATACTGTGATAAATCGCCAATTTTGGATCTCCTACCCATACTTTCTATGTCCGTTGGGAATAATTATATTCACTTTTAATTTCAAATTTGTGAAGGCTGGGAGCCCTTTGGGGGCCTCCCCAGTCTCAATTTTCTGACCGCCAGAAATGTTATTCTGGCTGCATGATCTCTCAATAGAGAGTATTTTTCTAATTTCATCCCTTTAAGGGATTTCTTATTTTTGATGAAGATGTGGCCATTGTCGAAATCTTAAATTATGATTAATAAAACCTAAATTTACATTCAACGAATTGTACATTATTTCCTGGAAACTTAATTGTTTTATTCATTCATTAATGGCCTAAATGAACATCCATGTACTACACTATACAACTATGGGCGGCTACTGACGGAGAAACAAACCTTCCCTCACATTGACAAACTGGCATACTTCTTCCTCTTCAACAAAACTATACTCTCTCTCTCTCTCTTAACGCTTTTTCATTCTTCACTAATGCCCCTATTTCTAGTGTTATTGTTTGTTGCTTTATGTTATTGTTAAGTTTGTTATAATGTGTTATTGCTAGTGTTATAAACTATGGTTATAAGAATTGTATTCCTCTTTCATTGAAATTGAAGATATTATCTCCATTGTCAATTTCTAAGTTGAGCAAACTGCTTTTAAATTCATTGGTATATTTTATTAAAGGATTGAGTATTTAACCACTGTCAATCTCCTAAACCACAAAACCACATTCTTAGTGAGATTTCCATGCATTATTTTGAAGAAAAAAAGTTTTTATATTCTTCCAAAAAAATGAAACTTGCATTACTTCACAAACCAAACTTGAAATTTTCATAAATTATGCAAAAGACTAGAGTAGTCGATAAATGAGCAAAAATAATAAAACTTTAAGTTGAGTGAAAACCTGCTGTGTACAAAATTGAGCCATCTAGTTTTTAGTGTGTTTCTTAAAGTCGAAATATATTTCAAAATGCAAATTTTCATTTCAACTTATTTGCTAAAAGTTTAATTATAAGAAAAGTATTTTTAGGACATGGTTGATACTTAACAATAATAAAATATTCAATTGAAATGAATAGATCAAAGGAATTGATTAGATAAAAGAAATTAATTTTTAAGAAATTAGTTAGATCAAAGAGATTAATTTTTATAAATAACTCTTACTCACTCTTAGGAAGTAAAGTGTAACTGTAAAGCACATGTTACATTTTTTCTAGGAGTTTAAAATCAGATATTTATAAAAGGACAAAAGCAGTATGATAGCATTATTTACAGCGAAGACATATTTTTTTTTATTTTTAAACCAACGCAAAAGACCATACATAATTATAATTTATTTTATTTTCATATTGAACCCAGCTTAAAGTTTTAAAAATAGCATATTTGGTTTTTAAAAAAAAACCCTCCAACTCCCACACTGATCGACAACTCCCACGTTTAGCAAACCAATTACTAACTTAATATTTTCATGTATAAATTTCTTTGAAAGGTTTCTAGGGATTAGTGTGGGGAAAAAATGATAATAAGTAATATGTAATTACAAAAAATGCAAATCCAAAAAAAACGCTTTAAACTTATCATTACAGGAATTTTTGCTAACAGTATTATTGTCAATCCTAAGCAATAGCAATTTAATTAAAACTATTGTTGAATCCGTTAATTTAATTGGAATTCATAAATTAATGAAATATATTTGATATAAAATAGGGTTTTGTTAATGTACTTAAAATTAATTTACAATCATTTAATAGGTACTTAATTCATTTGTTTGACGATGCGTTGCGTAGCTATTGCTCTTGCTTTGCGATCTTTTTAATGTAATTACCTGTTATGAATCATTCACCATACATTTATATCGTAAAGGAGTTTAGGGTGAAGAGCTATGCAATCGCATTCAGGGTTTAGTATACAATCTTAAAACCGTTTTTAGTAAAATTTCAAATTGTGTATTTATTTTTGAATTTTTAAAGCATATATGTTAATAGTTTTCTTAATAACGAAAAAGATTTATTGACCTAAACAAAGACAAACCTCTGCTCCCCATATATGAAGAAGAGTAGACTTATACTAAACAACGTGGATGAAGCTTAAAAATGAATTTGCCAAATTTTCTGTTCTGTAAACAAGGATCTTCATATTAACATCCGTTTCGCGTCACGAGACTGAGGCAAGTACTAGTTTATAGCTCCCGAAACTATAGTATGCCTCCTTTTGAGCCATGTAATTTGTGCTTCATTCAAATTGTTTTTCTTTTATCATGCGTGTAGGGCAAAAGAAAATCTGGTAAAATTAACGTACTTTATAGTAATATTATTTCTGGTTAAAAAAAAAAGAAAAAAAAACAAAATTCTTGTAATAAAACCAAAATATACGATACTTAAACCATTCAGTTGGTAATTCTTCTTTTCATATGATAACGGTATACCAAAGATTAGTTCTTGTAACAACACATTCAATAAAGAATTCAAAACTGAAAAGTAAATTTAATCGAAGGAAAAAAAAATTGCCATGCTTTAAGATATCATGATAAAATTACCAAATTTACCAAACATTATCACAAATTACAAAACTATGTTTTAATTTTCATTTTACCAAAATTAGCAATAAAATATGGCACCATTACCAAAGCCTTTCGCTAAGAGTTACTCAGCTTTTTGCTGTTCTCATAAAACCAAAAACACGGTAAACTTTACCATATTCTGGTAGTTTTGACCAACATTTTTTCTCTGTGTAGCGCAAAGTATACTCTATCATTATCCAGATTAATGATAACCTTTACATTAAAACATTTTCTTTTAAATCTAAGTTTTAAGAACATTTATCGAGAGTTGAAAAAAAAAACTCTTCGTCCATACATGAATTTAAATATTTTGCTTTACAAATCGCATATATTCAATAAGTTTTAATTGAAGATCTTCTTAACAGGATTCTGTACCAGCACGCAGTACTATAGTGATAGAATTTTCATTCTAAAATTATAGGCAAATAACCGGCAGCAGTAAGTCCATCCAAGAAGTTTACAGTAAAACACATTTTTGCATTAACGGTTTCAAATCTGCTTACAGCTCCCAAGTGGTTAAAAAAAACATAAAAAGCAACTTAACTGGACGTTGCAAATAGTTTATCAGCTTTAAGGTGCTACCATCTGTGCGTTAATAAGAGTATGGCCTTCTAACTGCCCAAGGTTACAAATTGGGGAGTGCAAGACACTGGAAATTGTTCATGTGTTGATGGGAATGGAACAAATATATGGGTGTCAACGCTGGGGCTCGAATCCTCAACCTGTTAGTCTTAAGATTGATAGATTAGTCCTCTTGGCTACAATATGAACACATATACTAGGAACTAATTGGCTTCATTAGGTTTGCTTAGTTGGTATGGTAAAATGAAATTCTAGTTGTTTAACCGTATTACGTGAAAGCAGTTAAAAAAATAGGGGTTTTTTTATAGTTAACAGTTAGAATACCATCTTATTTATGGTTATTTGATTGCTTTGTTGGAATATGGTAAAATAACAATTAAATAAATTGTTGCATAACCATTTTTTCAGAAAAATTTCTAACAGAGTAGAATTAAAAATACAACAAAGCACAATTTCCAGACTTATTTTACAACACAAGAATATCTAACTAATTCATTAGACATTTCGAGCTTATGGCTTTTTCCGTTTAGTATAGAGTTCAGCCTTCCTACATAAGCATTCTTTCATATCCCAGGCAACGAATGAGACGAAAATATCAGTAGGTCAGTTGCTGTCTGTACACTGAGAAAAAAGTATGAGCAAAACTTCCAGAATATGGTAACATTTACCGAGTTTCTGGCTCTATGGAAACACCGAAAGATTCTGTAGTATTTACAGAAGCGCTTTGGTAATGATTTTGTCAAAATTAACATCAAAATTTTGTTTTATAATACGTGTTAAAGTTTGGTAAATGTGATAAAATTTGGTAATTTTATCATGATACCTTAAAGCAAGGTATAAAAACCATTTATTGTGCTGTAAGAAACCGGCCACTAGATGGCGCATAAAACTTTCTTTTAGGATTCTTTTTTTTTTCCTAAAGAGAAGTCGCAGTCGAGATTAAAAAAGATGGATGGCGGCTTTCGATAAATGTTATGTCTTTGTTAATATTTGTCTGTGATGCGTCAATAATGTCTGTGTTGTGCATCTATAGCTTTTGAATAAATTAATTCAAGATGCAGTCGACTCGTCTTTATGAGAAAATTTAAAAATCTTACGGTGTTATATTTTCGTTTCCGTTTTGTATTGTTTACTAAATGTGTGGTTAAAAGAGCTATAAGTTTGTAAACTAACCACGATTTCAGTTCAACTGCTAACATATGAAAGGAAAAATTACGAAGAAAATTGTTTAAATACTGCATTTTTTTAACCAGGTATGTCATTACCATACAATACGGTAATTTTACCAGATTTTTTTTCTATATATATCATAAAGCGTGACGCCCGGTGGCTGAGCGACAGCACGAAGCGCTACCGTGCCACAGGTCCCTGGTTCGATCCTCGGGTCGGGCAAGGTTGATTCAGCCTTTCATCCCTTCAGTGGGTAGATAAATGAGTACCAAGCATGCTTGGGAATTAAACACTGGGGGTTCCACGTTCGGCTGACCACCTGACCGGAACATCTGCTCCTGCACCCCAGAGCCCAAGGTCAAGAAAACTGAGATGGGCACAGTAGGCCTTGGCCCTCTATGGGCTGTCGCGCCGCTGAGTTTAGTTCAGTTTATCATAAAGCGTTTTGTCACTTTCACAGCTCTTCATTTGGCTAGAGGAGAATACTATGCAAATTTCTGAAAACATAACAGGTAGTCATATTTTCATGTTTATTTGAAAGATAGGTTGTGATATTTTAATCGTCAATAAAAAGCTAGATTTATACTAGTTATGTTTTTTGCAATCCCCTTAAAAATACAAAAATTAAAAGAAATGTCTTGCATTCTATTTTCTCATACATTAGTTCAATTATTCAGAGATTTTGCGAGCTATACTTCTTGAAAGTTAAATGAACTAATGTTCTTATATATTTCATTTGCTTAAAACCTTTATAGTTTCTCAAATAATTCTACTGACTTCTAGACGTTTTTTCTTATTTTCCGAAATAATAAATTTAAAAATTCTGAGAAGCAATAATTTACTTTACGAAAAAGAAAACAAACATATTTTAAAATTTAAAAATTAAGTAACTTTATCCGTAAGTTAAAATGAAAAACAAATTTTTTTCAAGAAATATGCATGTTAAAGTTGTGCTTCATTTTCCTATCTATTTTAAATTTAGCAGTTCCTTTAAAAAAAAAATCTTTCCAACTAAAAAAAAAAAACAATTTCAAAAGTATTTTTGTAAAAACATGAAATATTGTGAATGAAATATGGATATTCATTTTTCGGCCTTAGGGTGTTGCAGAAATAAGTATGAAGAACAAGCTAGAGTTAGGTTGCTTACCAAGAAAGTATTCGAAATAAATATTTTATGAACGTCTGAATTTTACTACGCTAAAGAGGACTATATTCCAGTGAGTTGAACTTCTATCTGTGGCACAGTTTAATTTATTTTTAGATACAACATTTATGAGAGAGAGATATTCATAAAACCAACTGCTTGAAATACCGTACACATAAGTTACATATATATTTAAATTGAGCTTGTTCAAACAAAGACAGGAAATACAAAACGGAAGCTTTTCGATTCCAAATTAAACTTTAATAATAAGGTATTGTTCCTCACAACAGCTAATGCGGAACTAATTTTTTTCAGTTTAAAGATTTAAACTTACTCTCGTTCATTTTCACAGTAGTATTACCCGCTTTTGGCAACCAACTTAGTAGCTTTTCAAAATTATCTTGTACAACATATAAACTTTATTAATGGTAACCAAACCAAAAGCACAGCTCAATTGTATTTAAATACTCTGTTTCTTTGACCTCTCCTCCAATCATAACACCTTAAATAGTTTTAAACAATATATTTATCAATATTTATCAAATTATTACATAATCTAGCTATCACTCGTGGCTTAACTCGCGCTGAAGTACTTAGATTTCCATTTTAAATATTTTCAAAATATGTCCGTGATATTACCAAATCTCTTTGTTTATTGAATTTTATTTATAATTTAATATTTGTTCGGCCAATAATATATATATATATATATAGATATAGATATATATATATATACAGTGGTGACCAAAAGTGTGGACATTTTTTAAAAATTTCATGCTTTTCAACATTGTGTGTTTGTAGAATATATTAATTTTCACTTAAATTCAAACATTTGTATATAAAATTGAAGGTAATTTAATGTAGAATTTAATAATAAATACAGTATTACAATATCTGCATTACAGAAAAAGTAATGCAACTAATTGTAAGATCTATCTTAAATTTGCATTTTTTTGAAGTGATACTTACACAATCAATATTTAGTAGGATAACTCTTATTTTTTAAGACAGCTTCACAGCGTCTTTTCATCGAGTGAACGAGTGTTTGGAGTTCATCTTTCATAATCACATGGTGCCAAGAATCAATTATAGCTTCAATAAGTTGTCTTTTATTGGATGGACGTTTTTTTCGTACAAGAATTTTGTACAAGAATATTTAAAGTACTTTTTTTTAAATTAAACTAATTTTAAACAATGTTATCAACAAGAAGGACTAATTGGACATCTACAAAAAAAAGCCGAATTGTCATATTGAGAGAAAATGGCCTCTCTTATGCTGAAATTGCAAGACAAGTTGGTCGATCAGTGACTTGTTCTGGTGTACGAAAGTTCTGTTTACGTTCTGAAAAAACGAAATCAGTGGAAAATAAAGCCAAATCAGGCTGAAAAAATTGCACAAGTGCTACTGCCGATAGAAAAATTAAACGGCTATGCCTTCAAGATAGAAAAATTTCATCAGATGCCATTAGATGTGAAATGAATGCAGCGGGTATTGCAGTAAGTTCAAGAACAATAAAGAGAAGGTTATCAGGATTTGGACTACAAGTTAGAATTCCAAGGAAAAAAAACATATTTAAATCAAAAGCAGCGCGAAAAACGAGTTAAGTGGGCAAAAGAACATATTAAATGGTCAGAAAATAAATGGAAGCAAGTAATCTGGAACGATGAGAGTAAAATATCGCTCTTTGGTAATGATGGTAGAAAATACGTGAGACGTAGAGTAGGTGAAGCACTTCATCCTGATTGCATTGAAGCAACTGCAAAAAACCCAACAAATGTCATGATTTGGGCATGTATGTCTGCAGATAGTGTAAGCCGAATTCAAGTGATTGATGGCTTCCTGAATGCCAAAAAATACATCGAAACTGTCCTGAAACCAAAATCGATGCCTTCCATCAGGGATCTCTTCCCCAACAACGCACCATTTATTTTTCAGCAGGATTCAGCTCCATGCGACGCAGCAAAAGTATGCAAAGCATGCTTTCAAAATAAAGGCATAGATATATTACCATGGCCAGGAAACAGCCCTGATCTCAATCCAATTGAAAATTTGTGGCGACGCTTGAAAATTCTTGTGCGAAAAAAACGTCCATCCAATAAAAGACAACTAAGTGAAGCTATAATTGATTCTTGGCACCATGTGATTACGAAAGATGAACTCCAAACACTCGTTCACTCGATGAAAAGACGCTGTGAAGCTGTCTTAAAATATAAGGGTTATCCTACTAAGTATTGATTGTGTAAGTATCACTTTAAAAAAATTCAAATCTAAGACAGATCTTACTATTAGCTGCATTACTTTTTTTGAAATACAGATATTGTAATACTGTATTCATGATTAAATTTTACATTAAATTACCTTCAATTTGATATATAAACGTTTGTATTTAAGTGAAAATTGATATATTCTACAAGCACACAAAGTTGAAAAACATGAAACTTTCAAAAAATGTCCACACTTTTGGTCACCACTGTATATAAGGAGAGAAAGCAAAGATCTACAGAATATTCGAAATATCATTGAAAAATATCAAGTGGTACATGTTTTCGCTAAGACACTCAACGGAGAGATTTGTTTAAAAACTGAACAATATTAAATCTAAATTGATTTTTCGTGTCATAAATATTTTACTAAAATGTTATTCCGATTTCCTTGAAACATTTAAAAATAAAATCATTAGAATTTTTCAAAAAATGTATTGCATTTTCTAAATATCTTGCCCTCAATGAAATTCAGTTAAATTTTAAAGCCGATCTGTTTTAGAAAATAAAAGCAACGCTGCATTGAAAAGTAGCACCACGCCGTTATCAATCATACTTAGAATATGTCATTGAAATAGTTTTCTCCGTGCAATCGTTCAAGTTTTCTATCTTGCGCATAGTACATACTTTAGTAAACAACTAAAGTTTGAGATGTTTTATTAAAATCGTTATTTTAACTTTAAACTGTTATCATTTCGTTCAAAATGAATTTGTCCGAAAGCCAAACAATTAAAAGGCAGATTATAAAATAACGGCAATTGGGAATGAAGTAAATATGTTCTTGAAAAAAAAAGAAAGCAATAAAAAAACTATTTCTTACTGTACACTATCAAAGTCTAACACCACAAGCAGCAAATAGAAAGACATCTTATTGCGTGATCAATGAAAATATTGCCAAAAGTGATAATAGAGTTCGTCCATTTAAGGGCAGATTTCTTTAGCTGTTATCAGAAAAAAAATATGAAAAGTTACAGTAGTATTGCTTTCCTAAAAAACATTTACCTTTAATCTAAAAGTAATTTGCTTTCATTTGCATGAAAATGAATTTTGATTATTATTTCAAATTTAAAACTTAAGGTAAAACTTATTTACTATTTTATAATATTAAACAGTAAGTCATATTTGCTTTTATTATAAGTTTCGCCAGAACTGTCGCCAGTCAGCATATGTACTTAAATTAATGAATACAAAATTATAAAATAATATTAGAAAATAATTTTTCACATTATTATTAAATAATCTCCTAGGTAAAAAGCATTTAGCAAAATTATAAAGCAACCTATAAGCAAAATTTTAGTAGAAATTACAATGATAACCGAACAAATTTATACGACATCAAGGCTTTAAATTTATGCCTTGTTTTAATAAAATTAGATTTTGGAAGAATGGTTTATGTTCACAACTATATCTTAACACGAAAAATGATGAGCGTAAGCAATTAAAATTCTTTTTAGTACACTGAGAAAAATAAGTATAGTCAAAACTACCATAATAAGGCAGCATTTACCGTGTTTCTGGCTCAATGGAAACACCAAAAATCTTGATAAATTTTCCCCAATTTTATTGGTAATGGTTTTGATAAAATTAATAATAAAATATGATTTTATAATATATGATAAAATTTGGAGAATGTGGAAAATTTTGATAATTTGAACAGTATTAGAATAGTTAAAGATGTCACAAAAATATTCAGTTTGATAGCCTGTATTTTATTCAGTTACATTTATTTATAATTTTATTAATTAATAAATAAAATATATTTTTAACATGAGTGATAAATTTTGGAAAATGTTGCAAAAATTTTTAATTTTATAATGATTACTTAGATCATAACGTTAAAAGCATTTATTGAGTTACATTTACTTTCAGATTTGTATTTTTTACAGTATGCGTGTTAATAAGAGCTATAATTTTCAAAACCAGAATTTCTGGTAAACCATTACCATATAAGTGGAAAAATTACCTAATTAAGGAACTAAATACAGTATATTTTGGTTCCATTAACCAAAGTAATTTTTTTTTATCGGAAATGATATTACCCTTCTGTACCGTAATTTTATCATAAGTGTTTTCTCCGTGTATGAAGAAAATATACGAAAGCCCAAATACAACAAATACAAACTCAAAATCTATAAATACCATTACATCTTCTGAACTATTAGTTTCACTGATTTATTCTGTTCATCAAGAAAAATATGCTCAAAATAATACTTTAATTGGTTGAATAGTAAACTTTGAATTTCCGGTAAACCTTTATCATATGAATGGAAAAATTACTGAATAAATGGTTTAAATACCACATATTTTGACTCATATTTCCAGAATTATGGGGGTTCTTTACATAAGAAATGTATTAACCATACAGTAAGGTAATTTTACCAGAATTCCTCCTGCGTGTGCATGCATCATACACGAATAAATTCAACTTTAGAAGAAATTTGTATTCTGTCCAGAAACAAAAATTATAGTGAAGCAATTGTGCACAGGAGTTGATAAGTGGCACGGAGATTTGCCTTCTATAGTAATGTTGTGGAGAAAAAAAGTTTAATAGGATGAACCAACCAGTTAAGGAACATTTCATATATATTGATTAAAAATAAGAATTTGAAAGTTTTTCTTTAGATTAATTGGTAACAATAGCTTACTGCCAAACAATAGGAAGTCATCTAGCAATGTTTTGGATTACCTGGTCAAATAAACTTCTCTGGAAAAAAATTTGAATCTGTTATTATCTCTGCAACACCTTGTTTTTTTGAAAAAATTATAAGGTGAGTGTTTGTATTTATATGCTTGAAGTGGAATGAATTGCATGTAATAGTTTTATTTTTCTCACTGTGAAAAAGAGAATTCAAAATATAGTTATTGAAGTTACGTTTTATTTTTTTTTAAGCATCATAGCATAATAAAGTACTGAGATAAGAGGGTGTTTATTCACTGGATCACCACACCATGAAGAACCAGTGAAGGAACAAGTGTTCCTTTACTGGTTTTTTTTCTTAGTTAATGAAAATAAAAGATAAACTTTAATTTTCTTGTACCTTAAGTGATGTTCCACATCAAAAGTATGTTAAAAATGCGAAAAACAACTTCTAACCAGTGAGGGAACAGGCATGTTCCTTTACTGGGCATAGATTTCCCAGTGAATGAACAGTACGTGTTAATATGTTGACACTTTAATTTTCAATTCATGATTACAAAAAAAGTTAACATTTTCCAAGTATTTATATGTTATAATTTCAAGAATAGGCTTGTTTTTAAATATTTGTATGCCTTATAAATTCATAAAGACCATTAAAAAATAACCAAAATTAAGTGTTCCTTTACTGGGTGTTCATTCACTGGTAAGAGCTGTTCCTTCACTTGGTCTTCTTACAACTTGTTATTTGAACCTCCAAAACTTTAAAACAATTTTATGTAAGTTCTCTAAAAAATTTTTACATAATTTGCAATTAGTAATAAGCATGTTGACACTGTTATTTGACTAAAATTACGAATTTTGAAATTAATGTGATTTTTTAAAAGGCAAGCGAAACTTAAGTGTTCCTTCACTGGATAGTTTACCCTACATTATTTTTTACTACGAATTTCAAAACTGAATAGACAAATAAGTGGTTAGACATTGTTTCACAAAGAGCTATTTTCTTAAGTCGTCTTTCAGAGAAGTTCGATTTCTTCTCCAACTTGAATATCTTAGGAAAAGAATTGAGTAAGATTTATTTGTTATTCACTGAATTATTTATTAACCTATTAGTCACGGACGTCAACATTGAACAAGACAAACAGGTGAGAAAATTCGCCAAAGGGTGTTGATATCTGTTTACATTACTTATCTTTCGTATGCGTTTTATTTAAATGTCGATGAGTCACAGAGCATTTTTATTTCTGTAGTCAACATGGTGAATGTTCAAATGTTTATTTTACGTTGAATATCTGAAAAGAACCCAAGGAAGAAAGTTTATGGAAGTTTTATTCATTTGTTCAAAGTAGAATCAATTTTTATTAATCAAAATCCGATACGGATATAACATTTAAACAATTGGGGTTTTTTTTAAATTACTTAAATTTAACTTACTAACAAAAGTAATTACAGGTTTTGGGCACTGTAGTGCACTGAAAAAAAGTACAGACAAAACTACCAGAATTTGGTAATATTTACCGTATTTCTAACACTATGGGAACACCAGGAAACTTTATAATTATTACCGAAGAGCTCAGGAAATGGATTTATTAAAATTAACAATAAAATATGGTTTTTAATATGTGATAAAATATGATATATTCGGTAAAATTTTACAATTTTATCTTGATACCTTAGAGCATAGGATAAAAGTTACATTTACTTTACAGTTTTGTATTTTTTACTAAATGTTTAGTAAAGAATATTTAATTAGAATAATTTTGAAAACCAGAATTTCCACTAAATCGTTACACTATGAGCGGAAAAATAACAAACGAATGGTTTAAATACCATATATTTCGAATATATATTACAAAATTATCATATCTTTTTTTTACCAGAAATGTCATTACAGTATGGTCATTTTAGCAGAATTTTTTATTTCTCCGAGTAATGAGCCACATTTTCAAATTGTTCAGGAGAGAGTTTTTTAGTTAAAAACACCATCTTACTGCATGTTTTCACTAAACATGCAAAAAAATGTTTTTTCAATATTCTGCTTGAAAATACATATCTGGATACAATGTTAAGAAACAGATTGATGGGACCGGAATAGCCTAGTTAGTAGGATTTTGTGTTCGTATTTATCAGAACGAGAGTTCGATTCTCGTCAACCGAAGAATCCCCGTGTATTAAATGGTAACTGGTGCCTGTTAAACAGTTCCCATAACTAATCAATACCTCTGGAAGAGCCATGATGGCTCAGGGTATAGAGCGTTCGCTTTCCAATGAGGTGAACCGGTTTCGAATCCCAGCAATGGCTGGTCGATACGAAATCTGCATCGGTTTGCACCGACTGGTGTGCTGATGTAAAATATCCTCAGTGGTAGACGGATTATTGGTTAGAGTCCGTGTTTGTGTAGGTGTTCATGGTTTCCCTCTCCATGTAACTCCTCGCAAATGCGGATTAGTTCCATCAAAAAGTCCTCCAAGAAAGCAAATTTCTTCTAATACTTGATCCAGGAGTTCCCTTGTCTTCTAGATTGGTTTCAAAACAAGGCTACGGAGTTAAACATTAGTAGTCGTAAACCCAATAAATTGGGTCGACTGTTCAATGACGATTATAAAATAAATAAAATACCTCTGAAGGTGCTGAATTGGAGAATGTTCGTTCTCTGGTTTAGGTCAAAAATATGATCTGTGGATGAATGAATTAAGTATGATTGTGTCCTCCCTCTAAAACAGGCTGTGGCTGAAGTCGTAAACGTGGCTGAAGTCGTATATAAGTGACTATAAGTGGCTCCACCAAAAAATAAGAATCGCACCCTCAGCCATAAAGATTCCCCTGATTTCAAAAACAGGATTGCGTGTATTTTATTTCACAACCATCATTCAACAGCCAACCCAATTTTAGGTTTACAACTAATAATGCCAACTCCGGAAACTCCTGCATCAAGTAGTGGGAGAAATTTGCCTTTGTGGAGGACATTTTAATGGAACTAACCAGCATTTAGGTTATATGGAGAGGAAAATCACTAAATCCTCCCATGGTTAGCTTGACGGCAAAGGGACTCTAACCCATGGTTAGTCTACCACTGAGGATATTTTAAGTCAGCAGTGTGGTCGGTGCAAGCCAGGAGCAGAATTCGCATCGACCATTCAACGCTGGGATTTAAACCAGGATAACCTTATTGGAAGACGAACGCTCTATCCCTTGAGACATAAAGGCTCGGCTTGCATGCATTGACAAGAGGCATAAGTAAAAACAACAACAGATTGACGTAAAAATGTTCCTCTTAGAAAGTGAGAAAAGCGTTATATTGTCCACAGCTCTCTACTTTTTTCTCTTTTTTAATAATTTTAAACATTAGACTGCTTTGAATCGTTTCAATATTTTCTTCATATTAATGAAAATGATTTTAGTAACATTTTATTCATAGTTTAATAATTAATAGTAATTTAATAACATTTTGATATTTTCTTCATATTAATGAAAATGATTTTGGTAACATTTTATTCGAAATTTATTAATCAATAGTAGCATTTTATAATTTAAAATAAGGTAGACTACTTTTTTTTTCAATTAATAATTATTTAAGTTAACATTTTATTCATTATTTAATTAGTATTGGCATAATAATAATTTAATAATAGAATGCAGTAAATACCTTGAGCGTTTAGAAACAAGGCGATACTGGGAAATCAGATGTATTTTTAAAATTTAAAATAGTTTAAAAGCAAATAATAGTAGCTTCATATCAATTATTTCTATTGTTTATCAAGTAAAAACTGCCAGAAGAGCATTATATTCCCTAATTTTAAAATGTGTCAAACTATAACATATCAATTATTCATGGATTATGCAAAAGATAAATACGCAAATAATAATTCAAATTCTAAAATTCATCATAAGCTGAAATTTTAAACATTTGTTTTTAGATGATCCTCATATCAATAATAAAATTAATACCACATCGCTATAGATTTATGAATCATTTAAATATAAACCTTAGAATTGTGAGATTGTAAGATTAGAATTGTATTTTTTACAATTATAACGCAGAATGTATATTTATCTTAAATATTAGAAACTTAATCAGAACTAACTCCACTTTTCTTCAATCTTATGTAAACTATCAATTATCTTTTGTCTCAAAGTAGCTCATTAAAAAAATACTTTCGAATCATTTGAAAATTAGAATGCAAATCTGCATATGTATCGAACGTATTTAATTGCTTTATAATTTACAGCATTTTCGAAATAAATTTTAAAGCAATTAATGAATATATATATATATATATATATATATATATATATATATATATATATATATATATATATATATATATATATATATATATATATATATATATATATATATATATATATATATATATATATATATATATATATATATATATATATATATATATATATATATATATATATATATATATATATATATATATATATATATATATATATATATATATATATATATATATATATATATATATATATATATATATATATAACAAATTTACTCATAACAAACATACACAAGAAATTTAATCCAAAAAGCAAAGTTTACGCTTTCGCTTTCACTACTATCTTAATACACTTAATGTATAGAAATTTGAGAGAGAGAGAATCAGAACTTACCTTTATTCTTCTCTAATCTTATGTGAAATATCAATTATCTTCTGTCTCAACTTTTCAGCTTTTTAAACAAACGTCTTCAAATTAGTTTCAATACACCTTGACTAAATAATATAGGTAGTATCTGTATACAAATGCTTTATCATTTATTATATTTTGATAAGTTTATTATCGAACGCTTTTTAAAGAAAGAAATTTCAGGTATTAATTTATCTAGAAATCTCAGAAGCACCTTAACTTATCAATAAACTCACACAAGAAACTGAATCCGGAAAGGAAAGCTCATGCTTTCACACTTATACAATAAGAACCTTAATACTTGGTCTCTGCAATGAAAAATAAAGTGATCAATTCATTACGCATTTTATTTTCCGCGCGTGACATGAGAGCAAATAAAAAACTCACTAAAATGGAGTCCAGAAATGAGGGCAAAAAAACATTAATTATTACTGACTCAGATAATTTACGAACATTTGCGAGTCAACAGTGCAAAATCAACGCTGAGGAGAATATAAGATGAAAATTTATGAAGATAAGGACTGAATTAATCTTTTTTCGAATAAAAATACTATACTTCTTTATACGATTCATTATTTTTAATTATTATTTTTCATCATTTAAGTCAATTTTCTTAACAATGTAATTTAAATAAATTTGTCAAAATAATTGTAATTGAAATAAATGTGTATAGCAAATCTGAAGCGGAAAGAACGAAATATTTTAAGGGCAGTTTTGGGATAATTTCTTATATTTATATAATTGATAATTTTACAGTGTGTAAACAAAGCGAATAAGCATAATGCAATCTAAATCAGAAATAAGATCAAGGTTTTTCTTTTAAAGTTTTTTTCAGCGTTTATTTAGTACAAAAATGGTAGCTTAAATTAACACAAATTTACCATTGCGTTCATTTAATTTATCAATAAATAATACCATTAATATCATTAAATAATCATTATAAAATATCATTCCGTGTGACCTCCTTATGCCAAAAACCCTATCATTAATTTAAAAATTATTAACTGATTTTTTAATCAATCATGCAACAAAATTAATATGTTGAGAATTCTTTAATTACTCTAATATGGCTCTAAAATTCAAAGGCCCAGTTATGAATATATGCAAATAATTATTTAAAACAATTAATGCAGTAATGCATAAAAAATTTCGTCTAATGAAAGATGCTTTATATGAGTTTTGTGTAATATGCTTTATATGAGCGCAAAATAAAAATCGACCGAACCTGATAAACTTTTGATCTAATGATCAAAACTTCACGCTCTAAGACCCAATCCTGGTGGTTTGAGGAGGAGACCTCAAACATGATAATTAATGAGAGCAGACAATATTTTAAATTATGAAATCCGACAAAAAAATCTTACTTTCTCTGAATGAACATACCTTTTTATCGTTGGATTCAAAATTCTGATTCTCAAAATAAAGTGGTAGTTGCAATCTAAAAAATATGGCTCCAATACTTATGTCAAGAAAGCTGACAAAAGTTTGGTCCTCTAAATATTTTTTGCGTATTTTGTCATATCTCGAGAACATTTTAAGCGAATTAAAAAAAATTTGGCACACAGCTATAATATTAGTTAATCCAAAGATAATTCCGCGCAAAAAATAATTTTAATAAATAATTATTATTTTATTTAATAATTGTCGAAAAAAATTTTGAATCTTAATTTATGTAATTTTTACGTCATTTTAAATAAAGCAGATCGGATTGAGAAAGCGGATCGGAATTTGAGAGAAATCGGTGAATGATTCCTGAGAAATCGTATTTTTTAAAATTTGCTATCTCTGGGACTATTTGACCGATTTCGATCAAATTTTATACTTTTTTGCTTTTGCTTTATAATTTGCTTAAAAAGATCACGGGATATGACAAAATACACTAACATATAATTAACATTAAGGGGTTGAAACTGTAAACCGCTCTCCTGTCCTAACTATTGGTACCATATTTTCTAGATTGCGGCTACCCCCTCTATTTTGGGGGTCAAAAATTTGATCTCGTCATTAAAAAAGTATGTTTATTCAAAGAAAGTAAATTTTTGTACCTGATTTCGTAACTCAAAATATCGTTTGCACTTAATTATCAGCATATTTGAAGTCACCTACTCGATAAATTACGATTGAGTCTTATAACGTGCAGATCCGATAGTTAAATCAAAAGTCATTTTGGTTGGTTTATTCTTTTATTTTGAACACTGGATATCTAGTTTATGTGTTTGAACGTTAATTGTTGAAATCTGCAGTACGGAAAGCCGCAATCAGAAAGATGATATCAATAGTTTTAGTTATGAGAGCGATCGAACATTTAACCCTTTTAGCATATTATTACCATTTTCAAAATATTAATGAACTATTTTAAACATTTCAAAGACATTTTCAGGCAAAAAATATACATAGCCTAATTGTATTTCTTTTATTTACGTTAAAAAATATCAAAAAAATCTTAAATCATATGGTATAAAAAGTTTCACGTTTCCACTAACTAATATTTTTACCTATCCCTTAACAAAAAAACTAAAATTGCAAATTCAGAAATTTAAATTTTGGACAAGCATTAAATTAAAAATGCTTGTCTAAAAAATTTAAATTAAAATTTTTAAGCGAAAAATTACAGATACTTAATATTTTCTTTAATAATCATGATTAGAATACCTCAAATCAAAATTCTAAAAGTTTAAATTCAGAACGCTCTTACAAATTTAATAAATTTCAGTTAAATTGCTTCTAAAATGTCAAGGATGTTAAATGTAAAGAACTTATTGAACAATACTGCAAATAATGTTAAAAATAAAATATTTAAATGAAATGAAATATCAAAATTGCTTAGAAGTTTTCTCATCAAAACTTTAACGTCATACCTAAACTCTTTTTGACACACTGTCAGCCAAAATGAAATTTGCAATGCTGAAGAAAAATAAAGAAAATTCCATTTCAGTTTTTAAGCAATGGAAATATCTTATTTTACTTTCCCAACTTCATTAGCATTTATGTAAATTTCAAAACATTGCTTGATATTGTAAAAGAATCGGAAGATCTGTTTCTCTTTATTAGTCTTATTGTACATTTAATTTTTATCTTGATAAATATTTAAATTTATTATTGCATTGCTTGAAAGTGAAGTAATTTCATCTATATTGATTTTTATTGTTACGAATATCTTACTAATATAGTCATTTTTACGGAAAAAGAAGCTCGTGACTAAATTCTTAAAATTGGAATTTTAGTATAATTGGTCAAAGTAGCATATTTATGAAATGAGCTTGATAGTTTAAGAAAAGTACTATGAAATGTATGCGTCTTAAAATTCATAAATTTAAAATTGCACTATACAAAGTCATAGCTATATATTTGTAAAATAAGTATAATGACTTTTAAAAACAGATTAGGAAATTTTTATTGTTTCAATTCATAAAGCTGAAATTTTACTGTAATCGATAACATAGATATATTTTTGAAATAAATCTAATGGTTTAAGAAAAATCATTATTAAATATACATGGCTTTAAAATACTCACGTAAATTTTTAAAGAAATATTCATTTTGATGTTTGCTTTTTCCATTTATTTCTTAATTTTAATTCTATTATTTTTTCCCCAAATCTTTTCTTCTGAAACCTATATTTTTTCATGGATTACTTTTTGATATGCTTTAGCATTTCATTTTCTGCAGTAATATGTATACAGAAAAATATTTTTCTGTCAATAAGATTTTTAATACACAGAAACTTATTTACTAACGTACTAGGGATACAATATACTTTATTAAAAACTTACTTTAAATATAAAGATTGAAATAAAAGCCACTCTCAAGACTTACCAGACGCGAATGAGGAAAAAAAGAGAAGTGAAAAAGAGTGAGAGACAAGAGAGAGTGAAAAAGAATAAATAAATAAATAAAATGAAAATTCAACCATGATATTATATCAGTCAATATCAAATATATTAAATCAATGCTGCTATTATTTTATATCCAGACCAGACCCTTAATATATTTAAATGAACAATTTTGTTATTAAAATTCACTGAAAAACATACGTCACTTGATGTAAACGCCATGTTAGAGCAGGGTTCCATCTTAATATTGGAACCCGTTGGGGAAGGTGTCGATGGTGTCGTCAGGAGGTGGGGTAGAACTAACCGATATTTATCTAACCCATATTATCTATAAATCTCTCTAATACTTCGCAATATTTTAATCATTTTTTTCCACTCTCTTATATGTTAATTTACCAACTCAAAGGTGCAATTTTCTTGTATATTTTATTGACTTGTTTAAAAAAACATTATTAGAATATATATTAAGAACATTCCGTAGGAATTTATATTAAAATAAAAATTGCCTCGAATAAATAATACAATAACAGCTTAAAAAAATTTTCTGTAAAATTTAGTTTGTGACAAATTAAAGTAATCATTCTTTTTTTCAAACCATTAATTTCCAATTTCTAAGAATTTTTCGTCAAGATGTAGAGACAAACAACTTAATTAAAGAACGCAGTCAATTATTTTACCACATAGACTTGACATTCTTCACTAAATGTATATTAATAAGCTATCTTGTTCACTCATCAGGCATTCAGAAGGACAACCTTATAGAACACTTTGAGTGTCATAATGGAGCGCAATCAATCAACACCCTTCCCTCCATCCTTTCTTTCACCTTTTCCATTCACTCGGCAAACTTCTTGTAATTAGTAATTCAAACTTTGCGTTACTGGGTAAGGTATAATTTCCAGTGAAAAGGGATATTTACTTTTGGCGTAAATAACCCTTTCCTCGTAGGGCGTACTATTGCAATATGGCGTATTTTCCCCATTTAAACTAAATTTCGAAACATTACATTATGCGTATTTATTGCAAAACTGCGTAAAAATATTATTTATTTTATTATCATTGAAGACATCAGGAAGGTGCAACATCTGCTCCCTTTGCTCACCAACAACTTTGATTGTCTCGACTTTCAATGATTTTAATGCTTTGGCGATACTCAATCTATTATATAGTTGTATATTATATATTATAATATTTGTAAATTGCATTATATATGACAATATGCAATATTTTAATTTCAATTAAAAGCTATTCAAATAAAAGATCCCAAAATCTTTTATTGTATTAACACAAATTTAGTTTCCGATTCTATTTATATGAATATAAACCTAGAAATTTTTCTCGGTTAATAGTTTAACATTTCACCAAAATATATTTTTTTTTTAAATTCTTATTTCATTTTTAGTTTAGACAAAAACTCATTAAACATTTTTCGCCGAAGGAATTATTTTGCAATAGTGAAAAAAGTTAGTTTTTAATATTGCTTTAGAATTTCAAACAGTTATTCTGAATTCAATATTTTAACTGTGAGCCTTGATTGACTCCAGTTAAGTATAAAATTTATTTTAATAGCAAATATAACTTAAATATCATTTAATAAATGTAAAAAGAAGTCAAAATATATTTTCTTTAATAGTTATGCTTATAAAATTTGTTTAGATGAAAATAAATAATTTGAAACCAATGGAAATAGAAATTTTTTTAAAAAAATGTTCTGTAGTAAAAAGCAGAATTTAAGAAGAATATTGCTCTATAGTAAAAAGCAGAACTTAATAGAATATTGCTAAATCTTTTAGCTAGAAAAATTTAAATGCAAAATATAGCCTTACTGTTATTGATTATAATAACACTCAATTAATTTTGGCAATAGGTATATTTTAATAAAAAATAAACTATGTACTAAGAAGTAAAGATACTTATTCGTTTAAAAGAACCGTAAAAAAACTTAGCATACCACTACTAACACCAATGGTGTTTAATTAATTTTGATAACAGGCAATCTAATTGAAATAAATAAGATTTGTCCTAAAAGATAATATTAATAGACTTATTCTTTTACAGTTCTCTTAAAAGAATTAGTGCAATATACTTATAATTTTCAGGAAATCATAAAAAAACCGCCTATCTATTATTGACGCTTCATTAATTTTAGAACTAGGTACTAATTGAAACAATAAAAAAAAACGCTGTGAGTTAAAAAGCAAAATTATGGAAGCAATGGTACCAAGTTATTCAAAAAAAGTGTAAAAAATCGCAATGCTATTATTAACGCCAATGATGCTTAATTAATTTTGGTAATAGGCACTACTAAAAGTATGATAATTGGTGCAGTTTTAATAGGTGCCAAATATACCAAGTACATTAATAAAAAATGACATTTTTTAGCTTTATTGATAATGTGTCTTTATGTCTTTCAATTTTGTGTATAATTTCGTAGCATTTTGCAGCCCTAATTTATTAATTGTTTATTTTTTCATTCCGTACTAAAACAGGCATTCAGCTAATTAGAAATCAATTTAAAACTTAGAACCCTAGAAGCTTAGACCGAGTAAAAAAGTAGTCCACCATTTCAGTAACAAATAGAAGGTTTTTCTTTTTCTTCTTATTCTTTTATCCTAAATTTGGTCATTTGATGTTCATTAATATTTAATCTGATTTTACAGAAACAAACAAAAAAACAAAGAAAATCATCTTTTTCTCACGCAAGAAATGTATCATATAGTATATTCCAAGTTTCAAAATTGGATAAATTTGTGACAAAGTCAACGTTTTCTTATAGATAATTACAGACTACGTTCCTATTAATGTGTTGGAATTGAATACCTGCTATTAATGTTATCGTTGGTAAATCGTAGCATTTCTCGATTCAGAAGCCAATCAGGTTCGAGACACAGTCGTGACGCTGCTTACAGGTGTCCAATTAAATCTGATTTAAATTACTTCACTTTTTTACCAGTTGTAAGGATGTTAAAAGCGATGAACTAGATCATTTATTTTTCTGGAATTTGAAAACGATAATAAATTTAAAAGCGATGGGTGGTCTAGTTACGCCTTCGTTACTGTTGTACTTTTTAAGTGATCTAGTTACGCCACCGATGTTTTTCAGTTTTGATTTCTTCTTGAGTATGATGTTTATTATTTGGTAGAGCTGTTATATGTTTAAGATTATTAAAAAGTTGTTAAGTTTTTAACGTTAGTATTGGTAGTTTTTACAAACAGAGTTGTGTTTTAATTACGTTCTAGTTCGTGCTTTAATATTTCAGTTGTGTTTTTAATCAGTTCTAGTTTGTGTTTTAACAAAGTACCTAATTAATAAATTTCAAAATTTCTTAGATAAAATCGCTGCAAAATGAACCTAATTTAAATGCTGGATAACAATTTTATTTTCAATTCGCAGATCAACATTTAAAAAAAGTAATTACATTTGTAGATCAACTTCTTCCTCATATCAACTATTTTTGAATGCCAGTTTCAGAGTTTAATTTAAAAATATATCTGATATGAAACGTATAGTTTACATTGATACAAATTCTGCCATTTTATTTAACGTAGAACAAAAAAGAAATGGCATAAGACCAAAGCATATACTGATAAATAAAATTTCCAATTCAATATAACTGTCTAAAAATATTCTTTTATAAAACTCTCACAACTTTATTTGAAAAAAGTATTCTGGAAAGAAATAACTCTTTCTTTGAGATTTAGAATTGTGAATATCTTTACTGCAAAATATTAAAAATTTGTTTCTTCTCCACAAGATTGAAATTAAGCTCGTAATATATACAATTTGTCATAACCCAACCAACACTAAACGCTGTATTGAAGTTTTCGAAAGTGTTTCAATCTCCCAAAAGTTAATCATGTTTTCTATATGCTTAAACCTGTTCTGTGTTGTTATTTGAGAAGCATAACTTTAATATTCCAAACAAGAAAAAATTTATTTTTTATTTACTTAACAAATGCCAGCCATTGGCCATTGGGTCATTAGTCTTCTAGCTCTCCAGAGCTACTTAACAATACAGTCAAAGTCTTTTAGTGCAGACCACGTGAACAAATGCGCAGCAGTCATGGCTTGTCCGGATTTGCAAGAAAAAAATAAATCTTATAAAGAGAGATTTCTTAAAATAAATTGTTGCCATAGTTTTCTTTTAAAAATTATTTACATTTGTTTCAAGTTTAAACAGTTAGTACAAAAAATACACACATTAAGAAATAAAGCATAACCCTTTCATAATTTTTATTTGAGAAAAAAGTTACCCAGAATTAAGTTTTAAATAAATTAATAACGGAAATTATTCCTGGCCATATTCCTACGACCATAAATTACTCCTGAAACATAACAGCATTAATGTAAAAATGCTTAAAGCGTCATAAAAAGTTTTTATCAACTTCTTCAAACGTAAGATTGTCAACTTTTCTGAAATAATTGTTAAAACCCTAAATTAATACTTATGTAGCATGTCATAGACAATATGAAAACCTTTCAAATAGTTTCGAGTGGATTAAGGTAAAATTATTCTGCTGCCATCTATTTATTGAAAAGAAAATTTATTTATTCGGAAGCAAATATTAAATTACATTATATGGAAAAATTAGCTCGTAATAATAAATAGTTAACAATATTTAACATTTTCTAATCACAAAAGAGAAGTTCCTTTGCAATACAATTAAACGTATCTTCACAACACACTAGAAACCCGTTTCACGGATACGGTAATGTTATTTTTTCTATTTCACTGCATAACATGGTAATAAAATGTTCGTTATTTATTACAAAGAGCTTTTTCTCCTAATTAATCTCAAAGGATTAAATATAAAACCAAAATAATTTCAAGGAACAAGTCCCAACTTTGTTTTTCCCATTCAAAATGTAAATACTTTTAAGATGTGCTATGTCGGATCTTTTGTGCTATGTTAGAACGCTTAAAGTTTTACCATTTTGAATACAATGAGAACTGAGAATATTCCGTTAAGAGTTTAAAATATTAAAATTTGAGAACATCGTTTACATTTGTGAAGCCTTAACTCCTGGTGACGAGTTATTGGAGATAAAATGCGAAGAGTGATGCAAATTTTCTGCGAACCATAAAGTTCATTTAGCAGTCACTTATAAAGATTATGATTACTTTAAAGAATTTCGAATTTCCTTATCCTCTTGATAATAAAGCAATCGTAAAAATTTATATATTTTCTTTTCATTTAATATTTTGGTATTCATGAAAGTATTCATCCTTTATCATAAAATAAGACTATTTATTATTAAGATTTTTATTGTTTAAGGTGACACACCACGAGCGGGAAATTTTCAGGACAGATAAAGCATGTTGTGTAATGCAAGTGATTAGCTTATCAGCGCATTCATGCAAAGCAGGCGTTGGTAGCGACACCTACAATGCGTATAAAAGAAGAGATTTGACAGCAAGTTTCTCTTACAGAAATTGAATTTGAGCTTTGTTCTTGGGTAAAACAGTTTTTGTTATGCCTCGTGTAAGAAGGAGAAAGCCTACCAGCACGTATCTCAGTTTAATAGAGGTCGAATTGTGGCCTACCGGGATTGCGGTTTATCATACCGAAGTATTACTGCTCGGGTTGGTCGAGATCTCATGGCTGTTAGCAGAATATGGAATCGATGGGTTCATGAAGGTCATATGGAACGCCGTACAAGATCTCAGCTGCCCCCATCACTAACAGCAGAGAAAACAGACATGTTATCCACGTGGCCTTAAGGGATCGTACAGCTACGTCACGAAGCCTGAGTCAACAAATAGGGTCATTTGCGAGACAACAAGTGTCTGCACGAACAGTTCGACGACGTTTGCAGCAGCTTGGACTGTCAACACGGCGACCATGGCTTCGGTTACCCTTGACGCTTTATCACGGAGAGGAGTGCCGTCAATGGTGTGATCAACGACGAACCTGGACGCAGGAATGGCATGACGTCGTCTTTTCAGACGAATCCAAGTTCTGTATACAGCATCATGATGGCCGCACCCGTGTTTGGCGACATCGTGGTGAACTCCCATTTGCAGCTTGCATTCAACATCGTCATACCGGCCCATCACCTGGAGTAATGGCATGGGGTGCCATTGGATACACGTCTCGATCCCCTCTTGTTTGTACTTTGAACAGCAGCGTTACAATTCTGATGTGTTAGGGCCAGTTGCTCTGCCTTACCTTCGAGGCCTCCATAATGCTACATTTCAGCACTGCGTGTTGCCCGCACTGTCCTGACCATCCTTGACACAGAACAGGTTCTCCTGTTGCCCTGGCCAGCACGTTCTCTTGATCTCTCACCATTTGAAAACTTCTGGCCAATGGTTGCCGAACGACTGGCATTTTACCACTCGTCAGTCCCTACGGTCGATGAGTTGTGGCATAATGATGAAGCTGCATGAAATGCTGTACCCGTCAATGCTATCCAATCTCTCTTCGACTAGATGCCTAGGAGAGTGACTGCTGTTATTGTTGCCAGGAGAGGCTGCTTTGAGTACTGATTCTTCAAGATCTATACATCCAAATATCCTGCAAATTTAAACACTTGTTCTTCCAACTATAATGTATGTGCCCAATAAACCAATAAATATCATTCTGTTATTTGCATTCCCACCTGGTGTAGCAATTTTAATGGCCAGTAGTGCTTATATATATATATATATATATATATATATATATATATATATATATATATATATATATATATATATATATATATATATATATATATATATATATATATATATATATATATATATATATAGATAGATAGATAGATAGATAGATAGATAGATAGATAGATAGATAGTAGATAGATAGATAGATAGATGGATAGATAAATATATAGATAAGTACATATTTTCTACATCCAAACTAACTTAGATTTACAAACTAGCATTTTAAATAGTTAGTAACATTTCAAACCATCAAAGTCTCCATGATTAGTATAAATTTCCGCAATAAAAATGATTTATATCTACAAAGCTGCAAAGTTATTAACATAAATTACTGTTATGGTTTTTTATAAAAAAATATTTGTCTAAAATAAATCTTGTATAAGCTCGTATATATCGTGTGGCGGATAATTTACATTTTTTAAAATTATTCCTTTACTAAAAACACATTCAGTACCAGAGATAACCAACAACAAAAAAACTTGATGTTTGAAAAATACCAATTCATAGTTTTTTCTATTGAAAGGTGTTATTAACACCGTGTTTTTCTTAGTAAATTGACAGACAAGGTCAAATTAAAATTTTTAGTCGAATATTAATTAAAGTCGAAATATTTCGTCTCAAAATTTACATTTTTTTCCAATTAATTCTTCAAAAATGCAGATTTCATTTTAAAATAATACTTAAGACACGAAATGATCCGTCTCGATTTCAGGTAGAACTAGCATTTTAATATTTTTTCATTACTTTTATTCAAATAAATGCATATTAATCTTAATTTTATAAATGTCCAGGGAGAACTTTTTCTAAACCCAATCTATGTTTTGTAATTGCTTTATTCAAAATCTATTCAAATCACTTGAAAAAAGAATTCACAAAGCAAATCTGTTTTATGTTTGGAAAATGGAGGAAAAAAACATTAAAAAAACAAGTGCACAGACAAAAAAAATTCTAATAAAGCTACTGCTTTCTATGGTAATGATATTCCGGGTAAAGAAAAGCAATTCTGGTAATAAAAATAAAAATAGATGGTGTTTAAACTATTCATTTCGTAATTTTTCCGTTCATATGGTAATGGTTTATTTTGAATGCTTAACATGGGAATTCTTCTTTTCAAACTTATAGTTCTTATACCACACATGCAGAATAAAACTGAAAACTAAGAAGTAAATTTGACCGAATAGATGGTTTTCTGTCATGATCTTAGATATCATGATAAAGTTATCAAATTTCACTACAGATTATAAAACCATATTTTATTGTTAAATTTACCAAAATCAATACCAAAGTACTTCGGACTAAATTGCCGAACTTTTTTGTGTTCCATAGAGTGAGAAACACTGTAGTTTTCTTTCCATTTCCTAACAGTTTCGATCTAACTTTTTTTCTTGGTGTGTAAATTATAATTAAGAACTTTTGAACATTTTCACTTAATATTTTTCAATGAATGTAGACATATTCATGTTAGTGATTAAAAAAGTAGTCAAAAAATTACGGTTGACAGAAATTATCAGTGTGATTCTTATTTTAAATATCCATGCCCTACGATCTCTAATAAAACATTTTATGACTTCAAAAAAAGCTTTCAGTGCAAAATCAAAATTTATATATATATATATATATATATATATATATATATATATATATATATATATATATATATATATATATATATATATATATATATATATATATATATATATATATATATATATATATATATATATATATATATATATATATATATATATATATATATATATATATATATATATATATATATATATATATATATATATATATATATATATATATATATATATATATATATATATATATATATATATAAATCTAACTTATAGAATCTCACTAATACACATATCAATAATATAGCCTAATTTTTTTTAAATACCCAATTGGAAATTGAATCAATACATACATATTATGATTTATAATAAAGTAAGAAGGTTATTTATGCGTATAAATTTAAATCACCCATAACATCCGATTAAAACAACAATAACTCTTGGTGATAACTGTTGCACTGATGAAGGTTGCCCTTTGAGCATCCGAAACAGCTGTCTGCTTTTAATAATATTTTTGTGCTCTTTAACGTTGTCTACCTTAGTTTGTATTTTAGCACAAAGGTCGCCCAATTGTGTATTTAATAACTCTTGGTGATAAGTTTTCTTTAAATTATAGAGATAACGGTACTTTAAAACATCATACTTGTTTAAAATCAAAATTCTTCAACTTGTTTAAAATCAATCACTTTAAAATTTTTATAAAATTGATGATTCCTAGAAAAATAATCATAACTGTTTCGAAATAAAATAGTATTACTCTCAGGTGAGGACTGATTGTATTGAATGAATACCTGATTTTACAAAATATTAACTTTGTTCATGCAGCTGATGGTTAGATGGCATTGTTTTTTGTCATTATTATTTGTATTTCCACAAAAAAAATCTTTGAATCAAATCTATTTTTGTGGACACATAAATTAGAGAGTAATTGATAAACTGAAAGTTATCATTTTCTAATAAGGTAACAATCATAAACTTTAATAGTATTCAACGTTTAAATAATCACTTTATTTATTCAAAAATCACAAATCGAAAACTAGAAGCTTTCAAATAATACCAGAAGCATATTCTTTAAAACTAAAGCGAATCGAAATAGTGTTTTAATGTCGTGTCTGTATAAAAATTCGCTATTGCTATCTTATTTTGTATCTGAATTAATTGCACATAGTGCTATAGATAAACATTGATATATTTTTAAAAAAATGTGTTACATTTTACTTGGTTCAGTTTCTTACGAAAGAACCTCGTAAATTTTCACTCATAGAATATTTTAGCATACAATGAAATATCTTTATTTTACCAAAGAGGAAAGCATATATCTCTATAATCAGCCAATCTAAAAATGCATAAGCCGAAAACTATTCAATATTTGACCACCAAATGACGTGGTTATTACTACATTTTACAAATTGTGGTTCGAACTAAACCAGATTAAGTTACTCATTAAATAGTAATAAAAAAATTGAGTTCCTTATTTGAATCAAAAAAGCCTAATGTTGACCTTTAACAAAATGTGTTTGAAACCACTTTAATGAAGTTATAAAGAGCACATCTGATAGAAATATAAAACAATATCAAAACGAACGAAAAAGTAAAATCTAATACAATTTGCCGTAAAAGAATGTAGAAGTATAATTATCTTTCTAGTTTTAAGAACGAATAGTTTTGCCTCCACCAATCGCTTGACAAGACTATATTGGATTTTCAGTACGGAATCGTTAAAATGTTCTTATTTGAACACCCATTTCTGCCATTTCTTTAAAGGTTGCTTACAATTGAATACCCGCAAGTGACGTTATCGTAGGTAAATTGTGGCGTTTATTATTCAGAAGCCAATCAAGTTCGACGTGACGTCGCTTACGGGTATGAAATTAAATCTAATTTAAATTCCATAATTAGGCATTATCGCTTTATTTCATCTCAAATTGCAAGTATCCAATTAGCAATCTTTGGTGTTATTCAGTAAATGACGAAATGCAAGCAATAGAATCAATCGAAATTAGAGTTTTAGTGACAGAAGAGCTAGAACGCACTAAATTGAAGAAATTGAACGGCATCGCATAGTACTTAAAGAAAGCTGACCAAACAGTAAAATAAATTAAGTTAGACACGGAACAAAGGAGGAATAGGAATTTTTGATTACTGAGGTACCTAAGATTACCCATGCAACCGATGTTTACCTAAAGAAAACAAACTTTCTGCTGAGATAGGTGGCAAGAAATAAAATGAGCACTGAACTTTCTTCGACCTTCTAAATGATCTGAAGTATAATGGACAAAATAACAAATGAAACAACATCAGATAAATATCATTGCATCAAAAGTTATTTTGGCAGTTCAGTTCGTATTTTGTACACTGAACATTAAAGATATTGTGAAAGAAATGGTTAAATGTCACCCCTTTGTTCAGTAAATTTCATTTCGTTTTACTTTATCTTTTTTTGTATTAGAATAAAGAGAATTTTGTCAAATATGTACTCAAGACACTACAGGAACTAACCTCGGATATCAAAACTGTAAATTTTTCTCTGTCAGATAGCAATACTATCAAAAATATTAACAAATAACTTGTAGAAAACATTAAAAACAATTCAAAGGAAAATTTTCATCCCATGATAGTTCTTTAGATGGATTAGTTCTTCAAGGCTTCATTTTTTCAGTTTCATATATTTGTTTCTTAGTTATTTTTTTTTACTGTTTTCTTCCCCAAATTTCCATCAGCATGTTTAGCGGTTGTTACGTTAACAGTCGCCTGTTTCTTAATTATGTTAAAAGCTGCAAAATTTTTTCCGAATTTGCATTGCACAGCATGTATGATACCTTTCAATTTTTATCTCCGCTATAATCACACCAAAGATGAGAAACAATTGGTCATGTGATATTCCATTTACGTTGTTCATGCATGACGCCTGTTGTGATAGCTTTTATTTTTTATCACCATGATATTCACACCAAAGACAATTAGTCATGCGATATTCCATTAATATTTTCACAAATTTCACCTGTTGTAAGTAGGTTAATTTTGGAAAGTTAGACAGTTACGTTAAACACGTTTTTGATTTTGTATGCTATATGAACGCAAGTTGGGTAAGGCGTTTTCATTGTGTAATTCTATATGTTTCAATAAATATGTTGAGTTATCAGCTCTCTCATCTACATTTACAGATCGAAGTGCATAACAATTTTATTTTCGTGAAAATGACTGTTTGATTCACGAAATTGTTTGTTAAATATAATGATTCCGTGAAACTGGATGCCCAAAAGGAAATTTCTAAAAATTTAGACAAGAAAAAAAATCCTAAGAAAAATCAACAAGAGAAGACGACAGCTACTGGAATTTGGTAGTACAAAATACTCGACACCAAAGATAGTACTAAAAAAAGAATAAAATATAAATATCCATATTAATTTGATGAATTTGAATATCTCCTATCATATCCAGGACTCGGCAACGAATTTCAAAAAGTGGCGATATTCTCAAGTTATATTAAGATTCTAGAAGCATAATGTAGACATTCTGTAAGACATTCGTGTCTCCATTTTTCTGACACTTTTTACTAAAGTTAACTTTAATTTCAGTGTCCTTAACATTCAGGGTTCTCATTTATTGTTCAAGTATTGTTGTTGTGTATTCTTATTGTTCATTTATTCATATTACTCATATTCTCTCGCTTTCTGTATATGTTGTATTATATGGCTTGACTTCCAATAAAGTCATAAAACAAAACAAAAAATAAACGAATTTATAAACAATTATTTCAAGAAGTCACTAAAAGCAAAACTTGAAGTAGAAAGCAAACTTAAAGATGAAAAACAAAAAAAACACTCCAGAAAATTTTGGATTATTGAGTTTTGGAATGTCCTATCTGTCATAGAAGAGTAACATATACGGGAATTATGTAACTAAATCAATGGAACCAAAGCCGATCCTCCAAATTACCAGTGAAGTTATAAAAACTGTACAGTTGAGGTTTTGGAGGCGTTACCTTGTTGTGTCTTCCGCAACTGGTCATTAACTTGGAGACAGGCAAGGGCGGAGAGAATGTCGAGAACTAATAATTCAAGGAGCACATAAGTACAAAGCAAGGGATTATTAGCATCTATGACGTTTTATTTTTGAAACAATTGACTGTCCTTAACATTTTTTATAAAAACTTTAAACGAAAAATACGTTTGACCTTACATAGGGAAAAGTGGGATAGTATCGGGTAGTTGAAATTCGAAGGGCTGTTGGTGCTAAATTGTTTGAATTAGAAACTGTCAGATTTAATCAAATATATTCCAATGTATTCATTGTTTAGTTGTGTACAATATATTACTCTTGAAAATTTCTTGTTGTACTACTTTTTTTATGAATGAGCTTTTTCTAGAAAAAGCCAAATCACCAGATCAGGGAAAAAGTAGCAAACATTTCTATTTTATATGACAATTAAATTAAATTATGCACATAATTTACCTACAATCAAGGAGGAAATTTATCTATAATATAAGGAGGTAATTTACCTTAAGAAGGTAATTTACCTGTAATTTACCTATACTCAAAGAGGGAAGAGAGAGAGACAATCGTCCTGGATCCCGAGACTGCTGAGGTCCCTGAACAAAATTTCTTACTGTATACTTAATTTATACCAAATAATACAACATGATGAAACGTAAAATCTCTTCACCTCAAACTACGAAAAAATATTTAATGAAAAAATAACATTAGTATTTTAAAAGAAAAATTTTAAATCAAATAATATATTCCATTTCTTTAGAAAATATAATAAAAACTAAATTATTATTTCCATTCTAAAAATTTGCATTTAATACCTAAAACATTAAAGATTTTTTTCTTTCTAAAATATCTGTATTAGAGGGTAATGGTAGCAGATTAACAATGAAAAACTCACTTTAAATTATAAATTTAAATATGTGTCGTTTAAAATGAAATATATTAACTGATTATTTCTTTTGGAACAAGAACATGTCTTTACCACCCTCATCGACACATATACAGAATTGTAAGCAATACCTTTTTTATTTCTAGCAGAATAAAAGAGGTATCAAGATCCCTTTGGTGAGGATTACGTATGTTTACGGTTCAAAATTAGATTCTAAACATAAAACGTGGAACAGGAATGTGAGGATAAATTCTTAAAATATTCAAGATTTTATTTTCCCCTCATTTTCATTTTATTTTCAAACCTACCTAAATCATTTCTAGAGGCAAAACAGTATACAAAATATCAGTGGTATCATAAAATTTTATTTTTAGATAAAAGCTTTTGAGATCTTAAATTAAGGTTTTCCTTCATTCATACAAGAGAATGAAATTTATGGCTCCGATTAAAATAATTTTGTACTGAAACTCACTCTGGGAAAAATTCCGGATCAAATTACCATACAAAGTACCGCTACTTTTGGTGCCTCATCCGTGACAATCATTTTACCGTAAAATATAACGTAATTTTTACAGTAATATTTAATGAGTGGGATACAGATATTCATCATTTTTCCCGATGCACCATTTTTGAACCGCGATAGCTCAAGGGATAGAGCGTTCGCCTTCCAATGGGGTGAGCCGGGTTCGACTCCCAGTGATGGCAGATCGATTTGAATTCCGACACCGGATGCCACCCGGTTTTCGTGGTTCTCCTCGCCACTTAACGCAAATGCGTTATCTGGAGAGGAAACTCCCATTACTTGATCCAAGTGTTCCCTTGTCTTCTGGATTGGGGTTGAAATTACGAGGCTACGGGGTTGAACATCGATAGTCGCAAACCCAAAATTGGGTCAGCTATTTAATGTTGGTTATAAAAATAAAAAATAATATTGTTACTGTAAAATTACAACATGTCAGTATTTTTGTTCCGTAAGATGTTCCGATAAAAATGGATTTTACAGTAAAGGGTACTTTTTATCGTAATTTTATCCAGAATTTCTTACAGTGCCATACATTGCATGCATATAATACCCCTGTATATAATGTGCTTAATTTCATAAATCAATCTTCTATAATGTTATAAATACATTTGTCAATCATTCTAAACATTAAGTTTCATAGGAATGATCTTATTATTATTATAACATTTTTATCAAATTAACTGTATTACTTTTTACACTAAAACACTGATTTTACATAAATCATTATGTATGTGAAGCAAAAAAGATATTTTAAAAATTATTTTCCCCTCTTTTTGTTAAGATAACAATATTTCTAGTAACTCTTCGACTTAAATGGGACACCGGAGTCCCTTTTATATATTTTTTCTGACGCTCTACGAGCGAAACTATATTTAATTATTTCTTTAAATATAAAAAAGTCTTTTTGTCACTAAAAAAATCTGTTATTATATCGGAATCAGTCATACTAAAATATGAAATCCAAAATAAGTAGTTTGCGAAAAAAAAAACATTTATAGTCAAGAATTTAACAATAATTGATTTTCAAAATTAAAGAAATTTCACTGATGAATAACTGTTTTTCTAAGATCTATAAGATCTAAAGGACTATAAATAAATGCTAATTTGAAAAATTAATACTTGGAAGTGAGCCATGTATGGACGACTTTACTTGTAACACAGAAGAAAGACGCCGTATTTCACAACCATAAATTATTAAAATGATGAAAACAATATTTTTCACTCATTTTGGCTCTAATGCAAAATAATGAAAAATATGTTTCGTAGAAACTCTACGTCAAAGAGTTTAGCAGTTTAGCAATAATCTCGATCAACGAATACTTTTATATCTGAATGCCGTTGATTAATGCAATATCGGTAAATGGCAAATCCACCCTTAAGATTTTCTTGCTTTAAACAATTCTCGAACGCAGCTTATTTATATTTTTTTATATTTTCCAAATTTAAACTAATTGTAATAGTTTAAATAAGTTGAACTTCGATTGAAAAAAAATAATAAAATAGGGTCTCTATTGAAACAAATTATATATATTTTTTAGATTTTTCAAATTTTAACTAATTGTAATAGTTTAAATTTAAGTTGAACTTCGATTTAAAAAAATATAAAAGTGGGGTCTCTATTGAAACAAATTAGCCAATTTTTAGCTTATATTATATTTAAAAAAATCAACAAACGTGGTAGAATTTACAAAGAACGTTTCGGCATATTTGATATTCAACGATTGAACATTAAACAAAATCTCTTAAATGTAATTTCTAAAATTTAATTTCTAACCAACGGACTTAAAATCTTTCTTTATATAGTTTGCAGAATAATCCTATCTTAACATACTTTATCCAATTATTTTGGCAACTTTTCATCAAACTATTATTTAAAATTACTGTACTTTTATGAGAACGCACAAAGTTTGTTAATTTCGTAGATTTACTAAGACAGTTAGAATAAAGCGTAGATTCTTCTCTAAATTTATTCCTAAATTAAAAAGAAAAATTTTAATGATAAAATGGAATTCGCCAAAAGTACTTGGGGAAAAAAATATAATTCAAAATTATTCTTCATCCATTTGCGTTTTAATCTTAAACAACGAAATTTTTCTGGTAAAATTACCGTACTGTATTTACCGTACAGTACGGTAATTTTACCAGAAAAAGATAAAGTGTGTAAGATAAATTGTGACCTTTCTTGTAAAAAAAACGTAATTCTGAAAAATAAAACTATAATATTAGGTATTTAAACTATTCTTTTAGTAATTTTTCCGTTCATATGGTAATGATTTACCTGAAATTTGGGTCTTCAAAATTATAGTTCTTATTATCAAATCTTTAAAAAAAAATTGAAAAGTAAATTTTACCGAGTAAATTGTTTTTATGCCTAATAACTCTAAGGTATCATTTCAAAACTACTAAACTTTAAGACATTTTAAAAAAATCTTGCGCACCATAAGACGCATTTTATTGTTAATTTTACTAAATTATCACCGAAGCTCTTGGGTAAAAATTGCCGAGCTTTTTTGGAGTACCTATAGAGCCAGAAACACGGGACCTTTTATCATATACTAGTAGTTTTAACCGATTTTTTTTTCCTCAGTGTACACTTATTTGTGTTTGAAAGAAAAATGATGAGGACAGGAAAATAATGATAGAAAAAGAAAATAATGCTTTCAATTTCAAGTTCGGAAATTTAAAACCATCAGCGTAATACCAAACCACATATTTTAAGAGCTTTTAAGTTAAATATTTTATCTCCGTTTCATTTCAGTAATTTGATTATATTTATATTCTAATGCAGTTAGTTTTTTCCTGACATACACTTTTTGAATCAAAAGTTTAATAAACGATGCGTGTATGTACATAAAATAATTAATACTAGGAGGCTCTGCCCCCTGCTCGCTAACGCTCGCCAACCCCCGAGAATTGCTACGCAATCCTATGTGGTTCACGCCGTGAACCATGGTTCGCTGCGCTCGCTCGCCATTGAACACAATGTTCCAGCACAAAGACATAGTATATTATCATCAAAGACATAGTATTTTATCATCAAAGACATACTATTGTATTTATGTAGAAGAATTCTATCAATGTTCTTATTGGCTTTTAAGAAAGTATATTAGCTATTTAGATTGTAGATGGTGAAAAAATCAAAACATTAGCTGAATGAGAAACATATTGGCAAAATAAATTATCAAATATTGCAGTTACTCACCAAAATTAAACTAAATGTGTATAATAAATTAGTTAATGCTAGAAATTCTGAAAGTTTCAGAAAAAAAATTTTATTATTTAAAAATATAAACTTTAAACCCTAACTTTTCCTGGTGAGATAATAACCCTCAAAAAGTCTTTCATTTTCAAGAACACAAAAATTTATTTTATCGCCAAATGAAATATTTTTTGATGATCAGCATTATTGAAATCAATTTCTATATTAATTAACATTTGTGATAAAGTACATAACATTTTAGAACAAAATAAGGATGTTTTACATACAATAAATTAAAATGCATGGCTGTTAGCATTACCCGAGAAATACTAAACTGATTTTCTCAAAAGTCTGACCTTGTGACTTATTTATAGTCATGGAGAAGGCCAGCCTAATTAATTCCTAATTGAGTTTAAATTAAATATTATCATGTTTTCAGGGCATAAATCTGATTTGAACAACCTGATAATGCTCACTCTGGTTATTGTTTCCGTTTTTAAAAGCGCTATATGTTGAGCCATCTCATGTGACATTTGCCATGTGACATTTTTAGCAGGAATCATTGGTCGATTTTCTAATGTTGCCATTCGGGGAGTTGTAATGAGGCTTTTTTTTGGTGCCGTGTAAGAGAAATATATATATAGATTTTGAGATTTAAATATTACTTTTACCTTAAATTAAATATTTATTGCATTTCAAACAGCAATATATTGTTATTTATTCACCTATTTTATTTATTTATTTATTTTTATCATCATATTTTCCAAAAAATTAAAAAATTATTCATTACATTTAACTTGATAATATAATATTTCAGTTTTCATTTATTGACTTATTGTTACTTTATTTTTTGTATTCATTTAACATCTAAGTGTTATTTTGGTTTTTCCCATTTGTAAGCAACTGTAAAATGGAATACGTTCAAAAATAGAATAATTAGGAAAGGTATTAAAAAATTATTATTTTCATGGGATATTAAAACTGGGATAAAATGAGAAATGGTTTTTTTTCTGAGTCAATTTTTAATACTATAATCATTTAGTTTCAATTTCATATGCATAGTTATTAAAAAGTGTAATTATTAGAGGGAAGCGCCTAGATGTTTCCGAAATTATAAAAAAAAATGCTTTTTCTTATTTTTAGTTATAACTGATTTTGATATGATCAATTTATATTAAAATCATATTTTTAAAAATAGTTATCATATTTTAGTTATTAAAAGCTTCTACTTTCTTATAAATTAACTTCTTCCGAATTTTTCAATTAAGAAAAAAAAAGCAGCAACGTTTTTTTCTGGTTCAACGCTCTTTTATTTAAAGTAAGATAAAGAATTCCCTCAAAAGTCCGTTGTAGGTCAGGAAGGTCATAGAAGCCAGAGTTGGCCGTTGATTACAGTAATCGATTACAACTGTAATTGATTACAGATAATTACAGCTATGTAATCAATTACTTGTAATCACGATTACAAGTAATCATTTACTTGTAATCATGATTACAACTGTCAAAAAATTTTGATTACAGCTGTAATCATGATTACAATTTTGATTACAGTAATCAATTACTTGTAATCACGATTACAAGTAATCAATTACTTGTAATCGTGATTACAACTTTCAAAAAGATTTGATTACAGCTGTAATCATGATTACAATTTTGATTACAGTAATCAATTACTTGTAATCATGATTACAAGTAATTGCGATTACAAGTAATCACAACAAAAACGATTACAAGTAATTATGATAACAAAATATCAAAATATATGATTACATGTAATCATGATTACATGTAATTTGATTACATGTAATTGTGATTACTTGTAATCAAACTATACGATTACAAGTTATTACGATTGTATACTATAGTCAAATTTTTTTATGTAAGTATTCATGTGTTTACATATTTTTATGTACATAGAATGTACGCGCGCATGAACGTACAATTTGCGATTCCTATACATACAATGTAAGCACAAACGTTGTTTGTACGTACAATATTCATAATTATATTGTAATATACTTAATGCAATGCGCATATGCTTAGTAAATATAATTATGCATTTATGATACATGTACGCATGCATGTTAGTTTGTACAAAAAGGCAATGTTTTGTATCTTTGTATACATAGACAATGTATGTATGAACGTATATGAAAATAATGTTTATGCGTTTGCATGCTTTTATGTACTTAAGTGCATATATTGTATAAATTTTAGATAATAGCACGTATATACAATGTACGTTTGTATATAAAATTGTACGTATTTGCGCACAATATGTAAAAATGTTATTTAAAGGTACAATATATGCACATAGTTGCGTAAATAAAATGCGTACATGTATACATGCATATTTATATGTACATCGATATATGTGCACGCAAAGTATGTACTTATGTACAACTTACGTATGTACTTGTATAACTACATACTTTGTTAATACTTATGCGCATGTAATGCATGGATGTACAAAAAAATAGTTATATGCACAATGTATGCATGTGCATACAACGTATACATGTACATAATTACAAGTAATGTACAAATACGTGCGTACATTTAAATATATGTAATTACAATATACACATACATTGTGCATACATTTAAAAAATTTATATGAGTAAAGTTATTAAAATTTGTTTTAAAATTATTCTAAGGTATTTGAATCTCGACCTCATATTTTTTAGAAAGCAAACGATAATTTTATTTGGAATTTCTAAATATTAATTCCACACATAAAATTTACCGTTTTTCTTACCATTTAAAAAATTTCTATGAATCATGAATTATTTCTATGAAAAAAATAAATCTGTATTGTCAAACATTTCATGAAAATACCTGAAAATAATTTTTTATTCAGAGAATTTCAAAACGATATAGAACAATTAAAGCTGAAAACTAAATTTAAATATCGTTTGATTTTGTCATTTAACTTGCTTGAGTCATTAAAAGTTAACTTACATGCATTTTATTTATTACATTGTACACATATTTAGACATAAATGTAATGTACATATGTATACGTGTAATGTATGTACGCATGTACTATGTATGTACATACATTCATGTATTGTACGTGCATATATAGTACATATGGATATACATGTACATGGAACATACGTGTATTGTACATGTGTGGATACATTCATTGTACATATATACATTGCACCATATGCATAGGTAGGGATAGCATGCATGTACACATGTAAAATTTGTACGAAAGAATTATGCCCAATATATTTATGCACATACGTACTGTATATGTACACACATATGTGCATTATATGAACATTTTATGTTCATTTCATCATTTGTACATTATATGAATATACATCTGTACGCTATATGTATATACATCTGTACAATATATGCATCTCAAATGTGTGTATGTACGTACGTTATGCATGTCGAATGCATGTATGAATATATGTGAAATATAAATACACCCAATGTACGTACAATAGTTCACAAATGTATTATGCATATTTGGATACTTACATTGAGCATGAACATATTATGTACATGTACATAAATACACTGGACATGCATATCATGTACATGTATACATACATATATTGTACATCCTACAGATATACCTATATTGTGCATGCATACATATATTGTACTGTTCATAAATAAATTGCACATACATGCATGGGACATACATTGTACAGACAATGTATGTATGTTCGTACAAACACAAGTACTTGTATATACATGCGTACATGAACATAGATATACATTTTACATACACAAATATTTGCATAAAATGCATATATTCATTGTGTATAAATGTACATGCCTACATTGTTTGCACATGCATACGTAATTATTATCTATATACATACGTACATATATTTTATACCTACAATATAAGTGTATGTACATGTGTGTGATACTAAAATGTCTGAACATATGCACTAGATAAAATCATATGTACATACATTTCAGTTACATTCATTTGTACGTATACAAATACGTACAAAATGCAGTACATGTTAATACGTGCAAAATGTATCATTATAAAATACATTCTACTATCTACTGTAAAATATAATCATTTATAAGAATACAATAGTCTTGTAATCGTGTAATGAGATTACATGTAATCATAATTACATGTAATCAAATTACATGTAATCAAATTACATGTAATCAAATTACATGTAATCAAATTACATGTAATCAAATTACATGTAATCATATATTTTGATTACTTGTAATCATAATTACTTGTAATCGTTTTTGTTGTGATTACTTGTAATCGCAATTGCTTGGAATCATGATTACAAGTAATTGATTACTGTAATCAAAATTGTAATCATGATTACAGCTGTAATCAAAATTTTTTGAAAATTGTTATCATGATTACAAGTAATTGATTACTGTAATCGACTATGTAATCATGATTACAGCTGTAATCAAACTTTGTAATCACGATTACAAGTAATTGATTACTGTAATCAATATTGTAATCATGATTACAGCTGTAATCAAAATTTTTGAAAATTGTAATCATGATTACAAGTAATTGATTACTGTAATCAAAAAATGTAATCGATTACATTTTTGGCCAACTCTGATGGAAGCTAAGGCTCCATAATTTCATGACCTACGGCAGGATTGCGGTAATGCGATCAGCATTGCTCTCATGCTACCCATCCCAGACAAAGTGAAACTCATCGGTATAAAGCTAGTTGGGCTTCAAATCGCCTATGGAGATCGATCCTCAGTTTTTCACAATGACAGTCCATACACTTTTATCGTAATTAAAATTTTTTAAATTCTATTACATTACCATACTCTTTGTTTATTCTTTTAAAAAAAATAAAAATATTATTAAAAATGTAACCATACACTACCTTATTAATTTATTTAAAATCATGCTATTTGTTAATGTAGCCGTTCCGTAGTCTTTGATAACAATATGAAAATAGATTCTATAGCAAAACATAATATAGCACATTTATAGTAATCCCACTTAAAAATGTATGCATCTAACTAATTTAGAGCTCGTTTCATTCTGTAATTTGCTATCTCTGCCAGTTGAAGAATCTCCATCAGTAAAGAAAGCAAACTATATAGTCTTTTTAGCCCCTTTTCTGTCGGATTTTTTATTCGAATTTCCGGCCCAAAAAGAAGCTTTTTTTCATTGTTGAAAATTATTATATATGTTCTGCCCTAAATTCAAAATATTTTTGTCATCAAGCAGTTTTTTGATTGACCATTTAGTGAGAAAATATGTTATGTCCCGTCCACTGATCTCCAGTTTTCCCTGCAATGTACCTAATTTTTATCTTAAAAATAAATACATTGTGATAGCATATTTGTTAATTCGGTTGCTTTAAGGTGTTTAAAATAAATATCTACGTAAAATAATTTTTTTTTTAAATTAGGTAAAAAATATTTTGGAAAATCATTTTCCATCCTTACAGTTACCGTTTTCCGACTGTGAGATAATAAACTCACTGTCCTTGGACTCGCTCTCTAAATACATCATAACTATTTTCGCGTGCGACAGTAGCACCAATAAAAGCGATATTACAGAAAGTTCGTAATGATTTTGGTTTTAATTCAAGGCGGGAAAGCTCACTGCAAAAAATTGTGAAGAAAGTGGGGCTAGTTGCGCCATCTCTTCGCAATATTTAGAAATATAAAAATAAACGCGGGATTTAAAGAGACGTATAAGTAGCGACGAATTCAATTTTAATGATGCGATTTTTCTCTTCATCGCATGGCGACGCCGAACACACTGGCACAAAAATGCCGAACGTATGAGATGCGACGCCAACAGAAAAAGGGTTAATTACTATGATTCTGCTCCGATTACTATAAAGTAGTTTAGTTATTCATGATAATTTTCAATCTACTCTGATGTACAAAATTAGCTGGTGATTATAATTTACACCAAGCTCTCAACACATCTACTTTTTTCATCATTTCTTAGAATTCTTGATAAAAATTAATATGAATTTGGCTTGAGTCATTTGGGCGTCACAAATTATTCGATTTTAGCAATTATTTTTAAAGATAAATTTATTCTATTTTGATGAAATATCTTAAAATACTGTTCAAAATTGAAATTTTTTTCTTAATATTATAAATAAAGTTCTTAAGTGTTATTATTCATACTCAAAGTATTCTAAAGAAACTTAGAGAAAAGCTTTCAATCAATATAGCTTTAATTAGACCCTTTCGCAACACATTTCGCTTAGAGCTTTATTGCACCACATGACATTTTCAAACTATAACTAGTTATTTCTCTCAATTAAATAAATTTTGCAATCAATAGATGAAGTAAAATATATGAGCATTTTAATTACTGCCATTCCATCTCGGTCGCCACTTATTATTTAACTGTCTGCCTTGGTTCATAACGTTTCTCAATCTACTCTTCTATACAAAATTAGGTAATGGTTATTAGTTATACAATGCTTTTAAAACATTACTTTCTCCATATATTTTGGAGCCATTGGTGAAAATAATAAACTTACCTATAATCAGTGGGTTTCATAGATGAATAATTTTAGCGAAGTTAAAATAAAGAAAGAATAATTTCTAAGTCAATTCAGACTAATTTCGAACACGCTAAAAAAAATGGACCACCCCGAATAACTTTTTATCTAATTATCGGATCTTCCCGTTCTAGGAGTCAAACTTAAAGGTTCGAAGGGAGGACCTCAAATATGCTAATTAATTAGTGCAGACGATATTTTAAGTTACGAATTCAGACACAAAAATGTGCCTTCTCTGAATAAACATGCCTTTTTTTCCGACAGTGGCGGATTTCTGACGCCCAAAATATAGGGGGTAGGCACAATCTGGAAAATATGGTGCATGGTTCGGTTAGGGGAAAATATGGTTTAGTCAGAACGGAAAATTGCGTTAAATCTCTAAAACTTAAGCAAATCGAACAATTTCTTCACACAATTATAAAATTCGTAGTAATAGTAGAAAAAGTTTGAATTGTAAGATATATAATTTTTGCATCACTTTAAAGCATGTAATTTTACATAGCAAAATACAAAATTTGAGCGAAATCGGTTTAATAGCTCCTGAGAAAAAAAACATCATATGTCGTGAACTTTCCAAGCGAATTAAAAAAAATTCACGCGCAATTATAAAACGTATTTATCCAATTTCCTGCGAAAAATAACTTTTTAAAAATATTTATTATTTTTTACTATTTGAATTGTAAGGTATATAACTTTTTACATAATTTTCAAGAATGTAATTTTACATGGTAAAATATAAAATTTGATCGAAATTGGTCAAATAGTTTCTGAAAAAAGCAAATTTTAAGAAATACGACCTTTTTAAAATTCAATTTGTCAAGAACTATTTGACCGATTTAATTCAAATTTCGTATTTTGCCATGCAAAATTTTACACTTTAAATGTATGTAAAAAATTGCATACCTTACGATTTAAAATTTTTTTCAACATTTATAAATGAAATAATAAAAAATAATAAATTTTTACTAACATTTAGTTTTATGCATGGAATTATATTTTAATAAATGAATTTTATAATTGTTGGCAAGAATTTTTTAATTCACTTAAAATATTCTCGAGATATGGCGAAATACGCAATAACATTATGGGTTCCAAACTTCGGATCGCTCTACTGATCTAACTATTTACCAGATTGGAGCCACCCCCTTTACTTTGAGGGACAAAATCCAAATCTGTCGAAAAAAAGGTGTGTTTGTTCAGAGGAAGTTCATTTTTGTGTCTGATTTCGTATCTTAAAATATCGTATGGGGTATCTTTAATACCCATCATTTATTTACGAGTAGTTTAAATTTGATGCATTTTCACCCATTGCATTTCGATGTCATGAGAAGAGTAGATTTGACTTATCTTTTAATTTTTTTAGCTTAATTTAAATCATCCTTCTCAGTTGTTTTCTTCATCACATTTTCAGTTCATATTGATCAACACCGACTAACATTTTACAAATAGAAATAAAAGTGGCGAGGAAAGTAATTGCAGTGATTCGTGTTTCTGTTGCAGTTTTTGAAAGTTCTATGATTATATGCTATCTCGTTTTATATGATGAAAATATTTTTCAAATTACAAAAAGGTAACATTCTGATAAATTATTGCGAAAGAGTAAATAAAAAATCGTATTGAGTGAAAGAATAAAATAAAAGTAAAATACTTCACAATTTCGGTTCATATTACTCAACACTAGCTTAAATTTGGCAGACAGAAAAAAAAGTTGCTAGAAATATATACGTAGCCATTCATATTTCTGATGTATATTTTAAAAGTTCTATTATTATATGTGATCTCGTATTATATGATGAAAGTATTTTTTAAACTTCAAAACGGTAGCATGCTAATAAATTATTGCGAATAAGAAATTAAAATTAATATTAAGTTGTTGTGGTCGTCAGCCATTAAAGCAAAGGGGGTGCGCTTGTTCTTGTTTTCCAGTGGCACCATCTACGGCCAAGAATTCGACTTCTGTCACGCTCATACATCACACTCCCTTATAGGTTGGAACCATTCAGACATCGATTCATTCAGCCACAGATCGTAATTTTGACCTGAACCAGAGAACGATCAATCTCCAATTCAGTACCCCCAGAGGTTTAATTTATTATGGGAACATGGAGGACTTTGTGACCGTACAGATTTAACGTTCGCCCGTCACCATTTACTACACGATTTACTACAAATTAATATTAAGTTGTTGTGGTCGTCAGCCATTAAAGCAAAGGGGGTGCGCTTGTTCTTGTTTTCCAGTGGCACCATCTACGGCCAAGAATTCGACTTCTGTCACGCTCATACATCACACTCCCTTATAGGTTGGAACCATTCAGACATCGATTCATTCAGCCACAGATCGTAATTTTGACCTGAACCAGAGAACGATCAATCTCCAATTCAGTACCCCCAGAGGTTTAATTTGTTATGGGAACATGGAGGACTTTGTGACCGTACAGATTTAACGTTCGCCCGTCACCATTTACTACACGAAAAATCTTCTGCTGGCTGGATTTGAATTCGCCTTCTCACGAACGGGAGTCCAGCGCCCTACCAACCAGGCTATTTCAACCCGTACTTATTAAGTAAAAGTGTTTTTTAATTAACAAACAGAAAAGTAAACCAAATAACAAAAAATTCTTAAACTTATTAAGTATCATTCATTCGTTAATGTTTACAAAAGTAGACTCTTTATACAATAATATGTCAATATAGGATTCGGAATAAGATTTACTAGAAACATTTGTACTTTATCTCGTCCTTTTTTCATCCCAATTATTACATTGTCTAAAAAACAATTTTAACATTTAAAACATGTTATCCACATACTTCTGCCTTCCGCGTTCATTAAAAAAACTTTTTTTCGATAGACGATCTCTATTGCTATTGCCTACCTTCCTCCACTACAAAAAAAAATGTTGTCATGTAGTATCTAACCCACGTAGCGTAACGTTTACAAGCACACATCATTTTAAAGAGAAATCACACTGGTAACAGCACACAACACCACATATTTATAATAAATATATTAAGTGAAATCAGGTGTTAATAAAGAATTATTAAAATAGATTTTTTTAAAAAATCATCCACGATTTTCAAACTTAAAGAAAACGCTATCACTGACAAAATTGTTACTCAATCACAGCGTGATGACAGTAATATAAATGCGAATGAAGATAGCAACTTTTTTTCATCAATCGCCTTTTAATTTTTCCTGATGTTTTTAAACTCACCCTCCTCGTTAATGTATCATCAAGGTTTCGAAGTTTTTGCTTTTTTCGTCACTTAAATATGAATTTTTAACCCTTAATGTGTTTCCTTTTTATATTTAATTTAGGACAAGGATCTCAATCATCTGTAAAGAGATTTTATTTCACCCTTACAAGAAGATTAAAAAGCACTCTGTATATCATTTTGTTCCAAAACATTTGTGGCAAATAAAATATCAACGTCTTATTTCCTTCTATATTTTTCATCTTTCCCTTCTCTCTTTATTGTATCTTGTTTGTATCTATTTTTAAAATATACAAAATATTTTCTACTGGACTTAAAATTTTGGGCAGCAATGTATTTTGAACTATAAAATATACAATGCCACGTATACTGCTGTGAAGTAACGTAATTAGGATTAAAAAAAATTTTATTGCTGGATTTCAAGATTAGAAGCAACCCACATAAAAGCGTTTTTATGTTCTTTTCAGGGTCAGTACGTTCATAAATTAATTTTATTATGCTTGAAAAAAAATGAACTAAAGCAGTTATAAAACTCTTCTATTAAAAAAAATGAAAGAAAAAATTTTCTTTAGCGAAAATGACAAAATCATTTACTCCATCCACTCCTACTAAAGAGCTATTACTACTTCAAAATTAATAAACAGCATATCAACATAAAAAAATAAAGCTCTAAAACTGCTTCTCATTGTTTTCGATTAGCCAGAAGAAATATATCACTGGATCCTTAGTTAACAAAAAGGACATTTTTGGCTATCATCAGCTTAAGTTTAATAATAAAGTTATAATAGTATGTATATGTACAGTTTTTTTAACAGTATTCTTATTCTGCTTTATTTTATAAAAGATAATTTTAATATATATTCGAAGTTATTTTCAAATATTTTTAACTATATATATTATACTTTATAAATTAAAATTATTTTGTTATTTAGATTAAAATTGAAAGTATCAATGTGAAAACGTGATTGGTGTAAGTCAGGAAAAAGACAAGAGAGATAATGGAAAAAATTTAAATGACATTAAGCTATTATCTGAATTAATTTGTATTTACTTTTAAATAATAAAATTAGCTATTCAACGAGTTATATTTATTTTATAATGAATTTTACTTAAAACTGTATCTAGTCATGAACATATGCAACTAAACCAATCATTACAAAATAAATTTTAAAAATTCCGACAAAATGATTGGATTTTTCTTCTTTTTTTTTTTTTTTTTTTTTGCATTAGCTCAAACAATTTTGACGAAAAACATTTATTGAGTTTTTATAGATTAAAAATATTGAATAAGAATTTAATAAAAAAACAAATTTGTGAATGCAGAAGTTGGAAAGGTAGCTGAGTAAAATAGAATTCCAATAAAAGGGAGAACTAAACCTGTAGAACCAAATCTATGTTAACGCACACGGATAAAAAATTTCTGGTTAACTTATCATAATTGTATGATAATGACATTTCTGGTATTAAAGAAACATAATTCTGGTAATAAAAACCAAAATGTACGATATTTTTTTACTTTTCTGTTTGCATGGTAACTGTTTACCGGAAATTTTGACTTTTAAAATTAAAGTCCTTATTACCCCACTTTAGTAAAAAACTCGAAATTGAAAAGTATATTTTACCAAATAAATGTTTTTTTTATGCCATACTCTAAGGTATCACAATTAAATTATCAAATTTTGTCACTTATTATAAAATCATTCATTCGTTATTATGAGACCACCATTACCAAAGCGCTTCTGTAAAAATTACCAAGCTTTTCAGTGTTCCCTTAGAGCCAGAAACAATGTAAATTTTACCATATTCTGACAGTAAAAGCCAAATTTTCAGTGTGATACTCTTTGTTCCTGTCTTAAAATATCATCAAGTTTAATTTATATTAAAGAACTTGATTTATTACTTATTATTTCATTTTGTATTTCGAATCAATACAAGTCATTTAGAAGTCGATGCATAAATATCGTTGCATATTTCTATTCATTTTTCAAAATATTTTACCTAAAAATCTCACAAAGAAAGACCATTAATAAACAAAACTTTATAATTAATAATAATAATTAATAGAACTTGGTTTGTTAGATTTTAAAGGGAAAAAAATTCTGAATAACGCTAAAGGTATTTTAATAGCAATTAAAATGCTCAGGTTAGAGTCTTTAAATTTTAGGTTAGAAGCTAAATTTTGCAAACTTTTCCAACGGCAAAACATTTTTCCTAGATAAAGAATATGAGTTTAGATAATTACTGTTTTAACTAAAATTCAAGGAACTTAACTAGAAACATATTTTACCTTTACAGGGACAGAAACGAAAATACCCAGCGCTATCATTACCGATTGCAGTTTCGTTATTTGAAATTTAAGACGGCAATAGATATAAAATTTGTGTTTACAACACTTGGTACAATTAAAGCCATAGATTACCAAGTTTAAGTAACGTCCATCACTCTTTTCCTTGCGACTTTTGTGCCGCTTTCGATTTTGATTGGTTGCCGCTCATCACATGGGTAAACAGTAGCCATTTTGTTGAGTAGTTTGAACTGCGAAAAAATCGATCTGTTATGCACTCGATCTATTATTTCTATTTTAGCTTTTCTTTTTACTTTATTTGTTTCTTACTTTTAATGTAATAATGACAGGTTGTTGCGTATTTGATTGTTCAAATAAGTCTAAATTAGGCTCTAAATTACATCGCTTACCAGTGGAGATCACGATAAGGAACGACGGATAGTATGTCTGCATAGAATTAGCAAAGATAAATGGACTAAAAAAATAACTGTCCCGTTATATTTCAAATTGCTCATTTGCTTACATGGAAAATAATATTAAATTGTTTGCCCTTACGGAATTTAGCCTTTTTAGTTGTAAAGAAATTTCTATATTGAAGATTTGAACTTTATTTCTTACTATATATAAAATTCTAATGATGGTGTCGCAGTTTTTCATTGTTGTCGGCTCATTTTTATTGGCCAGAAAATCACGTTGTAGGATCCAGTTTTCCCCCATTCATTTCCTAACTGTTTAGGCTGTCATCAGCATGAAATTAACAAAAGTCGTAAAGGTATTGTTTTCCTTTAAATATGTTTGTATCCCTAATTTAAAGTTATTTTTCAGTACTGCTATTATTAGCGAAAATTTTAAATTATGGTTGAGAACTCATCAAATTTGTTTGAACAATATAATGTATTAAGAATATAAATGTTGTTTAAAAAATTGATGATTAAAAAATCACTTCTGTTCACCAAGAGATCTAAATGTTTATAATACTAATAGATAGTAATATTTAGACGTGGGAAGTAGAGGCGCAAAAGCGTAAGTAAACAGAATTCCTTTTAGTACATACATGTTAAGTGAATATTTTTAACTTTAGTGGGAAAACTGTTTTCTGCCAAGAAAAAGCAATTATTTCGAAGCAATCATTGGGGTTGGTGAGCGGTAGCGAACAGGGGGCTTTGCCCCCTAGTTATTTTATAAAAGAATAATGTGTCTATTTCAAAAAACTAACAACTATGGCAAGTAATTTCCTCTTTAAGGATATGTTATTAAAATATTTACTCATTAATAAGATATAAAATTATTAAAAAATCAAATTGAATATAAATTAAATACCTATTTACTAATTGAGTAAAATATATGTTTATTTTTCAATTTTATCTACCCCACAGTTAGATCGTTTTACTTTATACAATTGATAAAATTAAAATGTTTTTTCTTTTTTAAATATCAAGAATTATTTATTAAAACAAAATATTTACCACACAATATTATGAATACTCAAATAATATATCCCAATCATAGTGAACCTATATAAATTAAATAGCTTCAACTATTATTTTTGTAACACCAATAAGTTAATACAATTAAAACAAGATTATTCTTTTTTGAAAAATTCTGAAATTTTCCTTAAATATTTATGCTGCTCAAGTGAATTTATTGGTTTAATATTTATAATATGTTTTATTTTTTTTTTTGACAGACGCATTTTCATTTCATTTAATATTTTAAAAATCAAACAGCAATTTTAAAATATTTTTATTTGCATCTAATTTGAATTGAATTTTTTATTTGCATCTAAAATTTTGATTATGACTTTATTTTAAATTTAATTAATTGTACTAAAAGTTTTAGCAACTTTTTATCATGAAAAAATCAAATAACGATTGGTATTGATTAAGAAGAAAAATATTTAAACTATTGGGGCAAAAAAACTTTTTTTTTGAACACTGATAATAATGGTCATATTCCAAATCATGCTGCCCTTTAAACCTCATAAAAATCGACTACAAAAAAAATTCAAAGTGTTTTAGGAAAGAAAGTTATTTCAGATTATGAAAGACGAAATGAGAAAGTTTTAACTTATAGATAAGGTATTATTTTCACTGAAAAAATATATAAATAAAACATGTAATTTCAGAGAGAGAAAAAGAATAAATAGTAAATATTTAAGTTATCTTCAAGAATATTAAAATATTTATCAATAAAAAGTGGCGTTTAAAAATAGAAATTTCTATTCCCGCATTTCGTCTACTTTGAGAGTTGCAGTCACCAAGATGGCGGCGTGTCTCTGTTTAATGCTTCTATTTAGGGCTTTAGGAAAAATATCTATAAAATAAATTTATTTTTTATCATTTATATATATAATTTACGATGCGGATAACACCAGGATTACAACCTAAATTATACTATTTACATACAACGTCAAAAAACGTATAAATGTACTTAGGGCAGGAAAAGCTTACAATTCTTCCAGTTTTATGCTCATATGAGAAATTTAACTTTGAAAATGTAAATATTTCTCGCATTAATATCTTCTTAATTTTTTCACCAAAATATCGGTAATTACTAGTCTGAGAATCAATCAAATCATCAATGGTTTCTTTTAATTCAAATATTCTTCACACTTGTTATGCTAACACTAACCAATACTAAATATTTTTAGACTCCATGTTAGAAGTCGTTAATCAATTTTTATAGAAAAAGACAATTATTAGAATCTGTTCCTTTGTCGAATAAAAGCAAAATCAAAGACGACAAATGTTTGGTGTTTAAAATAATCAAAATGGATTGTATAACAGCAATAAAAAATTAACAGTTTTAGAAGCAATTTTAATTTATTTAAATCTAACATCAGCTTGCAGATTCGTTATTTTCTTTTAAATTCCAGATTTTGCTATTAAATCTTCTTTCGTGACAATCCCGGTAGTGAAAACCCTCCAACTCGGCAGCGCACACGGCAAATTATTTTTCATATAGGTTTTCTCATTATTTTTAAAAACGCAAGCAAGCATCTAAACTTGTTTGTAATAAAAATTAAAAGACTGGATTGAAAGAACATCATAAAGAAAAATAGTAACCATTTTTTTTCTCTATTACTTGATTACAGACTTAACTGTACAGAGATTTATTCCATTTTTTTATTTTATAGTTGTATGAAATTGAATAAAGATTTTAATTACAATGTTGCATAAAGATTTTAATTACAATTTTTAAGGATCTTGTAGTTGCAAATTTTGCTACATGTTAGGACAAAGATCTTAATACACACAATATAATTACAATAAATTCTGATTTATCTTTCAATAAATTCTGATAAATCTTTCCGATTGCGTCGAGGTCACAGATAAATTTATATTTATAAAGATATTGTTGCATATTCACTCAGTAAATTCTGATGTCTGGGTGAAAACCATTAATTCATTTACAGAATTAAGTTTAAAAATTCAAATTTAAAGAAAAGCCTGCAATACAGCATTTAATTTTTTGTCGGATATATTCAAGTGCAAATCGTGTGATCTCTACTAAGCTACCATAAATACGCATTTTGGAATGAAGATAGCTTAAAAGAAGAAACTTTTTTTTTATTAAAGCGAAATTCCTCTATTCGTTTTATTTTAGTTAAATACCTCTAAATAGGATCACAAATATTAATTCGCGTAAGTGGTAGCTGTCCCCTAAGAATACATTGTTGACAGGAATCAACCTTGAGCTCTCTTGGCGCTAGCAAATTTCCGCCAATATGTTACTCTGTTCCGGTATACTCAACTTTCAAATGATTTATGAAATCTTTTGCGGAATGAAAGGGAAGATCTTTTTTTCTTTTCTCATAACATATCACCTTAAGAGATTTAAGGAAGCGCTGGAGAGTGATGAAGTGGTGAAGAATATGACATGAAATCAATTCATCAATTACACCTCAACTCTCGTGGGAAACAAAAGAAAATACAGATTGATCCATGAAATAGATGGACGTTCAGTTTTATCTTTATGCAGTGTCTTTATAATGTTTGGTTTCTTCTCTTTTCTGCTTTTGCTAGAAATAAATTGGATAATTTTGGTCTGTTATGTCAAAATAGGGTGTAATTGGGTGCGAAGTTGTGACAAAATAATTAATCAACGAGTTTTGCTTATTATAAAAGATCGATTCAAGATAGATTGATACAAGATCGTTTTAAGTTTTGCTTATTATTCAAGATTGATTCAGGATCTATTATTTGAACTGCAATTGATTCTTTCCTGTTATCTTTAACTACCGAAATATACAAGTGATGATGAAATTAAATAAATGCTCTCTTTATTGCTTTTACGAAACATAAATTATTGGTTTTTATTATTCGAATGAATTCAATATTTTATTCCAAATTTCCCTTGTTATTTTTAGCTACAAATGCCCCTTAGTGATGATTGAATTAAATAAATATTATATTTTTGATTTTTTTAAGTACATAATTATTGATTTTTATTACTCAAGTCGATTCAAGTTTTTCTTTAAAATTTCCCCCTTTTACTTTTTATTAAAAAAGCATAAAAATATTGTCCAAATTTTATAAATGTTTCTTTTTCCTTTTTCAACAAAATGATTATCAATTTTTATTATCTGTGTGTAGTGTATGTATCAGAAAATATTTTTAAAATGTCCTTAAGATGCGTATGCGGGCAAACAATATCTCCACAGACACAATCTATATTAAATCAAACTTAGGGGAAAATAAAGTAAAAAAGCATGAAATGGTAATGTCTCCCCCCTTTCCTCTATTAGTTTAGCAGTATAACATATTAGAATCTCATATAATAGCGGACCTGTCTCGAATTTTTTTTAATCGCTTTAATGAGTAAGTCTCTGTTGGATCTGTTTCTATTTTGTCTCCACGAATTCGATGGATACCGCTTAATAAAATATCAATAAATCAATACTAGTTTATTATGAGTATGAAAACTATACATTTTATGTTTTAAGAACTGTTGGTTAGGTTACTCAACCTATCCTGTTCAGGAACCTATTCCTAACAGTTTAACCTAACACTGTTCCTGTTCCTAGCAACTCAACCTGTTCAGGAACAAGTTAGGTTATGCTAAATTCACAGAAATAAGAACTAAGAAAGAATTGAATGGCATCCGAAGCTAATGTGTCGAGCAAATATAGAAGAGAAAATAAGATGGATTAAGGAAAAAACTAATAGAAATAATGGTAAAAAGCGGCAAATTTCTTGAGTTTTAAAACCCGTGCTCGTCTAAAAAAAGTTAAAGGAACCGGCATAAAGGAATTTACAAATTACTCAATTTAAAAAAAGAAAATATTCTTCAGAAAATTACCTACCAATAAAGGAACTATAGCTTGTATAGCCGTAAACACAAATCAGTCCCAGCTACCGAACTCCGTATCCTAAAAAAAAACAAAAGAAATCGTTATGCTCAGATTTTTTTTCATAATTTATACAGTGACAGAACGTTATTAATATCTATAAAACATTAAACGGGATTAATTTATTTTTCAAGGCATATTTATTTCAAACTATGGTAACTATTTTTAGCATAAATATGTTCATATTTGACATTGTTTACTGCTGTTTTCCTTGAGTTTTACCACACTTTGTATAAGTCATCAAATTATTTTTTCAAATGTGCCTTCAAGGCTGGTTGAGATGACCAATTAGATTATTACTTTTTACTAACATTAAAATTTTGTTTAGGATTTATTACTATTATTTATTCAAATTTTATAGCAATATATCATGATTAAAAAATATTTAAATAAATGCAATTTGCTGAAAAAAACCATGGTCAAGGCCACCAGAATTTGGTAAAAGTTACTGTGTTACTCTTTAACGGAGACACCAAAAAATATGGGAGTTTTTACCGAAGCACTTAGGTGATGATTTGGTAAACTGAACCACCTTCATAACAATACTGCTTGGCAAATGTGGAAAAATTTAATAATTTTATTATGATGACTTAAGGAGAGCATGGTACTAAAGCCATTTATTCAGTTAAATTTGTAGTTAGTTTTGTATTTTATTAAACGTGTAGTAATAAGAACTACAATTTTGTAAACCAAAATTCCAGTAAACCATTACCAAACAAATGGGAATAATTACCAAATGAATGTTTGGTGGTTTTATTACCAGAATTATGTTGTTGTTATTTTTTTACCGGAAATGAGATCACCAAACAAGTACGGTAATTTTAACATGACTTTTTTTCTCCGTCTAGTTACATTATCTATGTAAAGTAATTATATCTTGATTTTTTATAGTGTTTTCAATTTTAAGAAGAAAAAGAGTAAATTATGTACTTTTGACAGCATAATGGCTAAAGTTTAAATCTGAAAATGGGTTATTAAAATAAAATAAATATCTTTTCTATATAAATGTTTCTCTATTCTGTTCTCGTTTAATTTATCCTCCGAAAACGTTTCCGATAATATTCATAACATAGCTGATCCAGTTATATGATCACATATGAGATAAATGCGACTGAGAGATATGTAATATAACTACGATTTAACAACCCTTTTATCACACTTCACATTAACTGTATCATAAAATATATTTTGTAAATAAAAAAGAGCATTTGTTTTAATGTTTAAGGGTTTTTTTACTTTACTTTCAAGAAGTTAAAAGTTTTAAAGTGTATGAAACACCATAATTTTCCTGAAAATATTTTTTGGCGAATTTTTATATTCGTCCAAGAGGAATAAAAATTAAAATTCCTTTGATTCAAAATATTTAATTTTTATTATTCATAGATTTTAACATATTTATTTTAGTTCATCATATTAAAGCTAATTTAGCATGAAAAACGACTTTGATATATTTTTAACAAAACAAACTTAGTTATAAATGCAAAAAATTCCAGATTATAAAATATATTGTTTTTTATAATTAAGATAAAATTAGATATAATTTTATAAAAAGATAAAATTAGTTATAAATACAACTATTTAAAATCAGTTATTTACCAAGCAAAATTTGTCACAAAATACACATTTTATGCTAAAATCATATAATGATCGAATAATATCAGTACTCACACATGAGAGAAAAATTATAATATTTCTCAGTAAAATCGTAGATTTAAACACTATAAAAATGGTGTATAAATTTGTGTTTAAAATAAAAGACTTAAAATTAAATGGAATTGTGTTGAAAAATTGAATAAAGATGATAGTTTTAAAACAATTCATATAAGCCAGAAGAGTTAAAATATATTAACTATAAATGTAGGTCAAAATGTATTTTTAAAAAGAATAGCTATGAAATGCTTTTAAATCTGTATTTACAATTTCCCCGGAAGAGTTAAACCATATCTGTATGCATAAAAGTAAAGCCAAAACATCCGTTCGGTTCTTTTCTAGTATTCACAACTGAAATCTCGGAAAACACTCTTTCATAAGACAAACTTATATCAATGCAAACAAGTATGCAGATCCCAAAGTAGCTTCCGTGTACCAAACTTTTCTCAAAACAATAAATGTTTATGCATAATTCAAATCGCTGAAATATTTAAACTCGACTGAAAAATTTTCTTATGTAGATGCATCATTCGCGTTTATAAAAACTCCATCACACGGGGAGAAAAAATTATCGTAAAATTTCCGTACTTGCATGACAACGACATTTGTAGTAAAAAAAGGAAAAAAATCAACATAATTTTGGTTATAAAACCAAACTACACGGTAATTAAACCATTTATTTGGTATTTTTTCTGCTCGTATAGCAATGGTTCGCCGAAAATTCAGATTTTCAAAATTATAATTCTTATTACCACACTTAAATTAAAAATACAAAGCTGACAAGTAAATTGAACCGAATAAATGGTTTTTATCCCGCTCCCTAAGATATCATGATAAAATTATCAAATTTTGCCACATTTACCAAATTTTATCACATGTTATAAAACCATATTTTATTATTAATATTACCAAAGCGCTTCTGTAAAAATTACCATGCTTTTCGCCATAAAATCAGAAACACGGTAAAATTGATCACATTCTGTTAGTTTCAACCATATTTTTCCTCGGTGCACTTTTCATATTAATATAATATGTTTAATTAATATACAGTCAAACCTCGATATCACGAACTTGAAGGGAGAGGAGAAAAAAATCGAGATACCGAAAATTCGAATTATCGAAAATTGCATGTTATCGATGGTAGAATAAGGAAAAATGCTCTTTACATACCTTATTTACTATTCCATATTTATTCTAAAAAAAACTGTTTACACTTTCATTTAAAAAAAAGATTCAATTGTTGTTTGCTTTAGAGATGTGTAAGAAAGTTTGTCTATAACATTTTCTAAGAGGACTATAGTTTTAATGCTTCCTCTGACATATTCGGCTGCCTCTCAATAATTCTCCGTACAGTGTCTACTGCAGAAAGTGCTTGTTTGTTAGTAACATTGGGCAGTAAATCTTCGATTTCCTCATCCTCTTCCTCTGATAGTTCACCAGAAGCTTTCATTTGAGCAATGATAGCATTGTCATCTCACTGACCGCACACTGTTACTGCTTCATCTACGTTTACAAAGTCATGAAATTCCACGTCATCGAGTTTCATGAGTCCGGTCAAACTGTCCCAATCACTTTCGGTGCAGTTTTCAGCAGAATTAACGATATTGATTGTTTGACTACTTTCGTGATCTTTAATGCATCCAGCCTTCTTGAAGCCATTCATTATCATAGAGGAAGACACATCATTCCATGTCACTGACGTCTTTATGTCCATTTTTTTTAAAAGTTTATCATTATGTGAATCGGTTTTCTATTCTTAAATTTTTTTTATTTTTGGGAATATTTTTTTATTTTCAGGAAAAAAATCTACGCTATTTATGAAGAAAAAATTCAAGTTATCGAGGGATTAGAAAAAAAAATTCGTAAAATCAAGTTTTTTTTAAACATTGAGTGTATGGGAAATTTGAAGGGAATTTTTCTTTTCTTCGAGATATCGAAAAATTCGTGAAATCGAGGTTCGAGTTAGCGAGGTTCGACTGTATTAATATTTTCTAATAATACTGAAATCTTAGTTTTTTAAATGTGTTTTTTCTGTTCCAAATTCTTCAAAACTTCCATAGAAGTTTTTATATTTATATTATTTTATTGAATTTAAAATACATCAGAATTAAAAGAGGAATCAAGCAGCAAAAAGGCACATTACATGTTTAATCATCGATGTATTTTAGCTTAGCATCAAATTTTCTGACATCAATTTCTGCCTTAAGGTTGTGTATCTGCATATCAAGTCATAATATATTTCCCGAATGCTATAACCATAGATTTTTATAATTAGTTACTTATAATTCCAAACTTTTTTCAAATGTTCAAAGGAATCTTGTACTTCAGTAAAAGCTTTAAATACTTCTGATATGAAAACTTTAACTGAGGGAGGAATGAATGGGTACAAAACACCTTAGATACTTACAATATTTTTGTTAGAATGTTTCTTGAGAACATGATTTTTACAGTATCAAATTATGTCTCAATTTCGTAATTGCGAATAACGAGTCTTACTATGTTTTATAATTGCTAAAACTTTAGTTTTTATTAAGTTAAAAATTTGTTTGTTTGTTTTTCGAAAGATCCAAAGAAATTGTTCATTATTTTTACTGCAACAAAAATTTGGATTTATTGCACAATAAGTCGAAAACATATTTACTAAATGTTGATATAGATTTTTTTTCTGAGATCATGATTTTTCAACATCAAACTTTATCTGAACTTTGTGCATGTATGTATGCTTAGTATGTATGCTGTAAAACATTTCTATTAAAAAAAATAAAAATAGTCTAACTTTCCTACAAAAAATTTCTGTTTTCTAAAACTACAGAAAATTTCTGTTCCTTAAGACTACAGAAATTTACAATTAAACTAAATCGTGATCTGTCAAAAGAAGACATTTTTTATGTTAACAAATAAACTCTGATACAGATGCAATCTGTTAGGTACAGATTTTTTCACATATGAATATAAAAAACTTTGGTATCAAAACAGCAACAAATAAGGCACGATTGCGACCGGCTTGTATGGTGATTAAGAGTTGGCCTGATACCAGGAAGATCGTGGGTTCAAATCCCGCTTCGTAACGTCTGAACTTAACGATGGAAAAATATATAGAAGTTCTGCAATGGTTCTTTCAAACGTGATGGTTTTCGATATCTCAAAAATCGCGAACAATCAAGCAAAAAGTAAGAATACTTTAAAAAATAATCAAAAACTAATCAATATTTTAGTAATTTGCTTCATTAAGCAAACCAGAGAGCATACAACTACCTTCGTGCCAAATTTCTCTGCCGTACGCTGACCTACGGAAAGTATCTACCGTTTTGTTCATGAAATTTCTGTCAACGTGTTTTTTCCGTAGCATGCGATTAATCCCTGGCAACTTTATCGCCAAAAAATTCTCGTAATACGAAATAATTTTTTTACAGTATACTATATATCACAAATACCAAAAATTTCATTTTTTGACTTTATTAAAAAAGTATAAAACAAGGAATTTATATTAACTCTCTTTACCCCTCTTTTGTCAGATAATTTTCTTTTAAAAGTTATTTTTTTATCAATATATATTAAGTTGCATTTTTTTAAGCGTAAAAATAATTTTCTTATTTTTGAAGAATATGTTTCAAATTAATTTCAATTTAGTTTTTATCATTTTTTCATTTGTTTTAAACTATTTTAGATGTAAGCCACTGACTAGTTAAATATCAGCTCTGAGTTATATTTCTATTTTTGCTTGACTTTCATTTCTTTGTATTTTAACTAATTCTAATATTTATTTTTAAAATGTTGAAAACGGCTCTAAGTAAAGTTAAAACAATTAATTGGAAGTTTGAAGTATTTCGTTTCCTGGTAAAAAAATATTCTTAAAATTCTTGCACATTTTAAAATAAATATTTCTATGCGTAAAATAAGTTCCAATGCTTTAGTTTATCGAATAATTAAACAACTTTTATTAAAAATTAAATAAAACTTTGAAGAAATAGAGGATATCTTTCGAAATTTAAAGAAAAAGTTCGTGTAATTTACTATTACAGCTAAAATATTATTTAAAACTTTAAAAAAAGCTATTTTTTAATTATTATTGCAACAAAATCATGGAAACAATATTATAAGCTATATTATTTTAGATTTAAAATATTATGCTTAAAAAAGTATAGTTTTCTTTAAAAAAAAATAATGTATAAATAACTGAAAACTGTTGTTTGTTGAAAAAAAACTTATTCATATGAGAAATAATAATTTTTTTAAACAAAATAAATATAATTTTTGAGAAGTAAAAGGATATATACAGTAATCTCTCTTAAAAAGATATTTTTATATCTCCTTTATCCCTGGAATTCCCTCTTTTTGCAATCACATGATGATGAAATATGCTTTATATAATTTCTATATGTTACCTTTTAAAACATGTTTATCAAAAAGCTCTTTTTATGCTAAACAATATATTATTATAACCGATAATTTCATGTATATTCCTAATTGTTTCTAAAAAGCGGTTCTTATTAAGCTTTCATTTACCCAGGGGTGAACAAATTATGAATTAGATCCGAGAGTATAATTATTTAAATCAGTAAGGATTTTTTAAACTGTAATTCTAATTTATTTCATAATTTCTTTGATTGTTTGGTTATTTTAATGAAATTAAATAAAATACCAGTAAAAAAATAACAAAATTTATAAAGAAAATTACATCAGTATTTCTTGTCTAACTTTTGGTTTCGAAATAAAATGACCAAATTCAATAATTATGAATTACGTTTCTTTGAAAACTGTTATGAAAATTTACTAGAGTTCTTTCTCGAGAACTTCAGCTTATTTTATTCATTTTCAGCTAATGCATGCACCAAAAAAAAATTTAGAGCTAGACTAGTTGCCACTCCAGGCCTGCGAATTCAACTGTTTGATATCATACCAATTATTTTAAGAGTTTTATTAATAACACGATTATTGAAAAAAAAATTCGTTCTTCACATTAAATATTATCAAAATAATTAGTAGTCTTTCTTTGGTTGGCATGTTCACGGCTGCTAAAAACATTTTATTTATATATTTAGGGTTCTTCCAAACAGTTCTAGATAATTTATGGTCCCGTAGCCATAAAAAATAGAGAGCCGCTGGATTCGATAACAGCTAAAACAGAGAAAGTCATGTTTTGAAATCAAGGCATTACCTTTAAAGTGTAGAAAAAATGTGATTTTCTTGATTTTTTTTCTTTGTTCTTACGAGCAAAACCAATTTTTATACAGTGTGTGCTGTGCCAAAAACGGACACTGTATATAGCAGTACATTTTGACTCACACGACAAATTAAATTGTTGGTAACATTAATTTGTAAAGTCCCAAATCTGCCTGATATAGAAACAAAAAGTTAGAGAAAACAACTGAAAGTACAGCTTTGTCTAAAGCGAAAACGTTTTCCTGATTTGTGCGATATTTCTTTTTTCATTTTTCTCAATCGGATTTTTATTTATTTATTTGGAACAATAGTGACAAAACTCATGCTGTTAGCCCAAATAGCTGTGCGAAGTTACATCTCATAAAATTGTTACTAAACATTTAACTTGGTAATAAAAAAGTTAAAATATTCTTTTTTTAAAAATTTTTACACCTTGTACAATTTTATAATATTTGTAATATTATGTGATTAAACCTTCGTCTTTTCTAAAAAAATGTGCGTTTAGGCTCTGAAAAAAATTACAGTATAATTACCGAGCTGCATCGTAATAACACTTCTGATAAAAAAATAAATCAATAAATAAAATAAACATAATTTTGGCTAATAAAAACAAATTTTTCGGTATTTCAAATATTCATTTGGTAATCTTTTTTAAAATTTATTTGGCATTCATATGATAACGGTTGACGGGAAATTCAGGTTTTCAAAGTCATAGTTCTTATTACCCCACATTAAGTAAAAAATACATAAGGGAAAAGTAAATTTAAGCAATGAAATGGTTCTATGTCATGTTCTAAGATATCATGATAACGAAATTTTGACCAAGTTTATCGAATTTTGACACAGATTATACGACCGTATTTTATTATAAATTTTACCAAAGAGCATCGGTAAAAATTATTCAGTTTTTTGATGTTGACGAAATACTGTAAATGTTATCATACTCTGGTAGTTTTGACCATACTCTTTTTCTCAGTTCGTACATCAGAGAAATATCTAAAAAATAATTTCTGTTGGTCTTATTTATCAAATTACAAAATTAACTATTCTTTTTAATTCGTTCTAAAGACAAAACTATTTCTTATGCAAAACAAAAAAAAATAACACAAGCGCTACATTAATCTTACACAGCTGTTAGTTGCCGTGGAATTTTAGAACTTAGACTAAAATTTATTTTTTTAGTTGGCAGTTCTGTTTCGTTAAAAATGTTGACTATTTTGTTAAAGGTATTAGTTGAAATAAATAAGCGTTATTATTGTGCCATTAAGAAACTAGCGCACAAACAACGTTAGTTATGTGCCTTATACACAGGTAACAGAAACAACGTTATTCATATTCTATATATTATTCAATATCCATTTCTAAATATCTTTTGCTTTGTTAAAAATATTAATTACCTACTTATATACTTTAATTTCTTTATTACAGAAGCAGCGCTATTCATATTCCATATATTATTCAATATCCATTTCTAAATATCTTTTGCTTTGTTAAAAATATTAATTACCTACTTATATACTTTAATTTCTTTATTACAGAAGCAGCGCTATTCATATTCCATATATTATTCAATATCCATTTCTAAATATCTTTTGCTTTGTTAAAAATATTAATTACCTACTTATATACTTTAATTTCTTTATTACAGAAGCAGCGCTTTTCATATTCCATATATTATTCAATATCCATTTCTAAATATCTTTTGCTTTGTTAAAAATATTAATTACCTACTTATATACTTTAATTTCTTTATTACAGAAGCAGCGCTATTCATATTCCATATATTATTCAATATCCATTTCTAAATATCTTTTGCTTTGTTAAAAATATTAATTACCTACTTATATACTTTAATTTCTTTATTACAGAAGCAGCGCTATTCATATTCCATATATTATTCAATATCCATTTCTAAATATCTTTTGCTTTGTTAAAAATATTAATTACCTACTTATATACTTTAATTTCTTTATTACAGAAGCAGCGCTATTCATATTCCATATATTATTCAATATCCATTTCTAAATATCTTTTGCTTTGTTAAAAATATTAATTACCTACTTATATACTTTAATTTCTTTATTACAGAAGCAGCGCTATTCATATTCCATATATTATTCAATATCCATTTCTAAATATCTTTTGCTTTGTTAAAAATATTAATTACCTACTTATATACTTTAATTTCTTTATTACAGAAGCAGCGCTATTCATATTCCATATATTATTCAATATCCATTTCTAAATATCTTTTGCTTTGTTAAAAATATTAATTACCTACTTATATACTTTAATTTCTTTATTACAGAAGCAGCGCTATTCATATTCCATATATTATTCAATATCCATTTCTAAATATCTTTTGCTTTGTTAAAAATATTAATTACCTACTTATATACTTTAATTTCTTTATTACAGAAGCAGCGCTATTCATATTCCATATATTATTCAATATCCATTTCTAAATATCTTTTGCTTTGTTAAAAATATTAATTACCTACTTATATACTTTAATTTCTTTATTACAGAAGCAGCGCTATTCATATTCCATATATTATTCAATATCCATTTCTAAATATCTTTTGCTTTGTTAAAAATATTAATTACCTACTTATATACTTTAATTTCTTTATTACAGAAGCAGCGCTATTCATATTCCATATATTATTCAATATCCATTTCTAAATATCTTTTGCTTTGTTAAAAATATTAATTACCTACTTATATACTTTAATTTCTTTATTACAGAAGCAGCGCTATTCATATTCCATATATTATTCAATATCCATTTCTAAATATCTTTTGCTTTGTTAAAAATATTAATTGCCTACTTATATACTTTAATTTCTTTATTATGATTACTTAATAAAATAATTATAGGCATTTATTTAAGAATAATGTATAAATAACAGTATTTATTAATAATATAGCTTGTAATTGTAGTATTAATTCGTAATAATTATAGCATAATTATACGTAGCCACTAGAGGCAAAATTTTGAATTTAATTTTGAGTAACTAATATATTAAAATTAACTTTCTAAAATATTAAGAATAATTAATTGCGCTAATTGCATCGCTATAAGTATTTTATGAAATAATTGAATGAAAGCATATATTCAACACTGAAAATTTAATAATTGTAATATCACTATGTATTATTATAATTAAGAATAATTGTAATATCGCGTTTTTAACTGCGATAACTGAAACTTTGTTATTTACATAAATCGAAATATAACTTGAAATATTTAACTACATACAATAGAATATTCATATGGTTGTCATATTTTATGCTAAATAGCAAAAAAAAAGATTTAACCTTAATAGTATCAGTAAAATAAAATAGCAATGTAATTTAATGTAATGTAATCAGTACTTAAATTAACATCAAAGGCTTTACCAACGTACTTATTCTACAGTACTTATTTTTTAATTTAATACAAAGTACTAAATCTCTTCATATTCAATAAATATCTGTTTTTAACCTTTTTAAACGACTTATTAAACTGATTGCGCTTGGAAAATAAATATTAGTCTTTCACTTTGCTTTGATGCAAATTGGAAAATCATATTTGTCACAAAAATAACTAATGGTTTTTCGAAAAAACGAAAAAAATTCTAATGATACTAATGAATGTAAATATTTATGGAAACATCAATAAATCCATAAAAATATCTTTTAGCTTTGTAAGAAAACTGGACTCCATTCCTGACAAATATGATTTTTTTGAAATTTTCTTCTTGTTCATGATTTAACTATGAATGACAACCACAATCATTTTAGTGATTAACATATTACACGTTACTTGTGTCAACATTTTAGAAACTCTAATCCCTGAGTTTCATTCAGTGTCCTATCTCTAAATCAATGGCCACTATTTTTTCCTCTATTGTCATTTTTACGAATCAATTAGTAATTTATGGTAGAAGTAATTCAATCAGGTATTTTCAAATACAGCTAAAAGTTTCTTTCTTTTTTTAAATTGGTTTCGTTTCTATTTTTTAACGTTTCGTAAGCATGTATGTTTATTTTAAAATTTTTTTTTCAATAGATGCTATAAAATTTATTCAAATGCCAAAGCTTGGGTTTCCAAAAAATGTATAATATTACGAAATTTTAATATATTTTTGTTTATTTCAAATAAATATAGCAATGACTTTTCTCAATCATTATACTGCGGAAAAAAATTTTGTTTTGTTTTCTGTTGCATGAGATTTTCTAATAGATATTAAGTACTCCTCTTATATCTCCGATTTCGAAACTGTAATTGGTTTCTCTCTCCAAGCTACAGTTTCTTAATGGCATTTTTAGACAATTTTTTGTCGAAATGTACAAGTTTAAAAAAATTGTATAAAGCAGAAGATCACATAAATGCTGCGACAAACTTCAAAGAAAGTTAAAGCACATCATCAGGATTAAAATTACTTAGAAAATTATGCTCGAAAATGTCGTAGTACGCATGTAGGGGTGCTTCACCTATTATGAACTATTCAGAAACGCACGGAAAACAGATAAAAATCATATGTAACCTAAGGAACAATACTAATTTGAAATCCTTACACTCGAATTAAGCAGGATAAAGTATTCGCATAAATACAGCTAAAATTTGATCCCCAGTGTTATTCATCACTATATTTTTATTCAAGGTGATAAAAGAAGTTTTAATTTCACTAAAAAGTGACTTAATCTTACAAGAGCTTGAAGAATAGTAAAAACTCGATTTCATGTTCCTATATTTTTATAATTTAAAAACTAATATTTATCATTGCCTGCCTTTGTATTTATAGGAAATTTATGCATTTATGTTCAATTACTAACTATTATATTTTTGATAAAAAATTAGATACCATTGCTCAAACAGAAATCCATCCATTTTATAGCAATTATCATGAAAATGCTATTTAAATTTAGATTATAAAGAATTTTTAAATCATTGAAATAGTTCTTTATTTCATAAAAAAAAGAAACATTAAAAAGAAATCCAATGCCTAACATCTTAGCAGCAACATTTTTAAAAAATATATTATTACTTCTACAACAAAAACACTTAAATTTTTAGTCAACGTTAAAATGCTTCATTTGTGTTATAGTACAAATGCATGCATAATTTTATCTTACTTACACAGGAGATATTGTAAAATGGTGAAGCGCGTGAGCACTAAGTTTACTTCAAATTTGAAAAAACGGAATCACATGAAATAATAATGAAAATGTATTATACAGAATTATTCAAAAGATTTTGCATAGGGCTCTCTAACTCTAACGTTAACACTATTTGAGCTTTATAGTGGATCACCGTGTCCCTAAAGGGTAGAAAATAAAGATGGAGTCATGATTGACGTTAGATAAACCATGTGCAAAAGATCTCTATCGTGTAAAAAGCACGATTTTCAAAAATTTAAAAGGTTTAGAGACAGAAAAGAAGATGTCTTCCAATATTATTCAGCAAATCCAACAACTATTAATTCGAAAGATAACGAAAGACGCGCTTGATGTGACCGGTTTCAGCTAGAGTCCCTGTACTTAACGTAATCAGAAATTTACAATGGACTAGTAACAGTATGGGATCGTGCTGTATAGGTTCTGAAAAAAAAATATGGCCTTACCAATACAGTACGGTAACTTGCAATAATTTTCACTCCCAGCTTTGTTTGTATTTTTTATTATGTGATGAATATAAAAAACATCTTTTACTTAATTTAATAACGGGAAGGGCAACAAATATTAATGAAAAGAAGTTAATATTGCTTTAGCTTAATTAATTTTGTCGGTATACGTCTTCCAGTTTTGTGCACAATTTTGAAGTGTTTTGATCAATACCAATTTATTGTTTATATCCTTTTTTTCAACTTGTACGAAGAACCGGTATTAAACCAACCAAACTAAACATAAACATCTTTTTTTTTAATTTTTTTTAATATTTATTATGCAATTTTGAATGCAATAGTTCAATTATCAACAAAAAAAAAAGTATTTTTTTATGTAAGTTAAAAATATTAGCACTCTAAATTTTGCAAAAATGAAAATAAAAAATGAGTGTACCATTCCCAGTCATTAATTATAAATGGTAAAAACATTCATATTCCCTTCCGATTGTTAGAATCTTAAATAGAATTTCTTTTGAAGCATAAAAGAAGTTCATTATTAAAGTTTCGACCACGAGAATTCCGAAGAAAAAAAATTCTTAGTTTCGAAAAGAGCCTGTGTCTGACATTCTAAAATTTCATTTTTAAATAAGAGAATTATTATTTCTCATGGGTATAATCACGTCGCCGGAGGAAAGATTTATTTTCTTGCACCAATTTAGATGTCTTTTCAAAAACTTATTTAATCATGGTGAAATCCATCAAAAGAGGTCTTGCAGGTATTTGAAACAAGTTCTAAATAAAATAATCTGCCTTAAATATGCTTTCGTTGAGTAAGAATTTCAAACTTTCGTTTGTATTGCTTTATTTTGAAATTATTACGCTTAATAATCTTCTGTATTTTAGGATGTATTTAAAAACGTTGCAGTTCCATGATTATTTTTTAAATACTTCTCCATATTTCTATGAAAGAGCAAATTTATGTTAATTGCGTTCTTAGTTTTTAATAAGATTAGAATTTCTACCGTGTAAAAAATTGTTAAGGATTAATTATCTTGAAAGGAAGATGTCTATAGATATTATTCCGCAAATCCAACAATGGTTACTTCGAGAGATAACGAAAGAAGCACTTTATGTCCGATTTCAGCTTGTCTAATACTGCTAGTACTTAACGTAATCAGAAATTAACAACAGATAGGTAACAGTATGGGATCATACTGTATAAGTTCTGTAAAAAAAATGTCCTTACCATACAGTACGGTAATTTTACCATATTTTTTTCTCTGTGTTGTTAATATTTATTATGAGAGGATGAATATCTAAAAATCTATTTTACTTAATTTAACCGGGAAGAGCAGTAAATATCAATGAATAAAAATTAGTATTGTTTTAGTTCAATTAATTTTGTCGGTTTTCTACCAATTCAAATTTTCGACCCTCAAAACATGGGCAGTAGCAACAACCTTAAAAGCAGTCCCAATAATTAAGCAAGCAAACAGTCACAAGTTTGGGAGTTTCTTATGTTAATTTCCCTTCTCGCATTTCTCATCTCACCTGTGGAAATATGTAAAAGAATCAAAACACTTTTTCGCGCAATGATAAAATCTGTTTATACTATGGTAATTCTACATAAAAACTTGTTTTTTAAATTATTTATATATTTTCAATATTTACTTTAATGATCGTCGAAAACTTTAAAACGATGGTTTCTGAATAATGAAACTTTAAAATAGTTTCTATTTTAAATTTGAAGATTAAATTAAACTCTTCATAAACTAATTAGCTTATTAGGATTAAGATTACATATTAGTGCGTGATGTTAGTTTTATCATTAATTTAAAAGTTTGAATGTGTCGTATTAGTTTACGTTGGAGCATTGAATTTACAAAGACAATTTTATGTTAGCAATCAAAACGCGAAAAAAATTGTCTTCTTCTGGACTATAAAAAATATTTTTTTAAATATATTTTCCCTAAACGAGAAATAAAAATTTTCCGTTGATATAATTATTTAAAGTATTCGAAAATATGTGTTCAAAACAGAGAAAAATTCAGCTTTTTTTTTAACTTTTAATTTCAAGTAACAATTTTTTATATAATAAATATTTTAATATCATTAAAATATTTACAATTGCGTAACCAACACAGAAGAAATATTTTTTTCAACAGAGTGATCAGTTCTTTTCATTTTATATTAATTAAAATAATAATTGCCGTCCTTACTTTTAAGTATTTAAAAATACGTCATTAATACAGAAGAAATAGCTTTCTCAACTGGATGATCAGCTCTTTTTTTCTAATAGTTAAAATGCAAATATAGTTTAAATTTTTATTTAAACACAACGTGAGATTTGGACAGAACACAATTTTTTTTGTAAAACAATTTTATTTTGAAATAAGAACGTGGAGAAATAAGAAAGATGGCACAATTTCAAAGACACGTCTGTAATGGTTAGTTCACAAAATGATTAATACTAGAATCTCTTTTACAAATGAGTAATTTAAATTTATAATTCAAAAACTATTTTAAAATAATAGTTGCCTATTTATGACTTATTTATTTACCTACACCTAAAAAAATATATTAAATCAATTTTTTAATGCCATTAAATCAATCATCATTAAATCAATCATTAAATCAATTTTTTAAGTGAGTGAATCCAAAATTCATTCACTTATGATTCCAAAAGGATTCTTCAAAAAGTACAAGAGTACAACAAAACAAGAAAAGCAGTTCCTACTGAAAACATGAGAACAAAGCTTTAATTATTCAGAAACTTATGCCACCAAAATTCAGCTTAAGCTTTCGTTGTTATAGTTTACACTTGTAAAGTTAAACTTTGTTGAACACTGCAATGAAAAAAAAAACACCAAATTATATTATTTCCGTTAAATAAAAAATACAGAATATGCGGTAATATTTCCGTTCATATGGTAACTTTCTTAACTTAAATTCTGGTTTTCAAAATTATAGTTCTTATTACCACAGATTTAGTAAAATAAGAAAAACTGAAAAGTAAATTGAACCAAATAAATGTTTTTATGCCATGCTCCAAGGTGTAATGATAAAATATGGTAATTTCAACACATTATTATAAAACAGTATTTTTTTCGTTAATTTTACCAAAATCATTACCAAAGAGATTCGGTAACCATTATCATGCTTTTAGTGTTCCCATTGAACTAGAAACACGGTAATTTTTTTTATTCTGTTTATTTTTACCATATTCTGTTAGTTTTTATATTCTGTTTACATTCTGTTAATTTTTATATTCTGCTTATATTCGTTTAATTATTATATTCTGTTTATATTCTGTTAATTTTTATATTCTGTTAATTTTTACCGTGTTTTTTTTCTTAATGTATGAATTGACATCATATTTAGGTATAAAAATCTATAGTGGTAATTACTGTTGAATTCTAGTGGTGTATTCAGAAATATTTCTTTAAAAAAATTTTGAAATAGGTAAACATATTTTCGCTGAGTTCTTAGCCTTAAAATATTCACAAAAATTTTCGACTTGATTCGTGAATAACAATTCAAGAACTTTTCTTCTTCAGTATTGCACTTATAGTCTTCAACTGTTAATAAATTGTCTGAATATTTTAAAAAGTAACTAATTTCTAAATAACTATCTTTTATCTGATAACTATATTTGATGTTTAGTACTCTAATATGTTCATACGTTCATGAATTTAAACACAATTGTTCACTCAATGATAATTGTATCAAATTTAATTCTAGTCTGTTATTCATTTGTAAAGAAGGTAAATAATCTTTTGAATACTAATTTCAACTATTTAGTTTATTTTTTATTAAATAATAAAGATCTTTAGCATATATATTTGGTTTCACTCGATTCTAAAGTGCTACAATTAAATCAAACCATGATAAATATATTAAATTTTAATGTAACGAATAAAACTCAGCTTGAAACTCAGTTTGATGGTGTTAATCTCCGTCTGAAATAAAATCCCTGCTATCTTAAGTGGAATGTAAACATACCAACTGACAAGTTACGTTTTTAAAAAAGAAAGAAACTTTTTCAGTACTTCAGTTGGAACAAATTTGATAAAACTTGCATACAGCAATCAGATTCTAGTGATTCATTCGAAAAGGTTTCTTTCAAAGAAATATGACGAGCAAAATCTAATATGTTCCAAAAAGATTCGCAGAAAGACCACTCATAGCCGTTAAACTATATATTGGTGCCTGCAATAATGGGAAAATTCTCCGAAAATTTTCTCTTTTCAGTTTGACTAGAATTTTTGATCTTTTCATTCTTTCAGGGCATTATTGCATTGAATCAATTACTGTATAACTGAAATAAGTTTGAGTCTGTAAGGGTCCGTGAAAAAACTTTTTACGATAGAATTAAAAGTAAAGACATATAATCTGTTAAAAAAATTCTTGTGAAAATACGGACAGCCTCCAGCAGCAGAGATTGCAGATGAAGTCCGTAGAAAAATATTTAAGTCTTAAATTACGAATCGCTCGTAATTACATTATAGCAAACATATAATCAGACTGTAAAAAAGGCAGTACCCATTAAATTACAATTGCTGTGTTAAAGATCTCTAACCAAAGAATGGACACCGACCGTAAAATTAAATTCGAGATCAACAATTCACCAAAATTTTGAAACCTACATCTTGATTGTAGTACTGTGGTCAGTATTATTCACAGTCCGCCTTTATTTCCCATACAAACATGCGGTCGCCGATCTGATGCTGGGTGAGCTTGAATCCGCAACTGAGGATCGAACCATTGTCCTTCGCAGTGACAGCTAAGTGTTTCTAACTTCTCAGTCATTGTGGATATTCAGTTTTATGAGAATTACGAAGGAAGTGAAAAAGTAATAAAGAAGTTTTAATACCAATAATAATACGATACTTTATTTCTTATTAAGATATATATATATATATATATATATATATATATATATATATATATATATATATATATATATATATATATATATATATATATATATATATATATATATATATAATAATAAATAAATAAGTACAAGAAAACACGAAGGAAGTTAAGAAAAACAATAAGTTTCATTTATTGCGCTTAAGCTGCAAGTAAACGGAACCCATTAGATAAGTTCAAAATGAAGAATGAAACAAAACAAAATTAAAGACATATGAAAAAGGGGGAAATAATAAGTAAAAAAAAAACAGTTAAACAAAAAAAAAGGATGAAATTTTATTTAAAAAACAGGGGGAAAAAACCGTAAGAAAAAAAAAGATATAATCTTTTCATCAGCCCACACGATTATATCAGTAAAACAGAGTGCTTTCTGATATTGTATCAATAAAGTCAAAGCAAAATATATTAATACAATAGTGTGAGGAGCACTCAAAAAATGTTTTTATAAAAATTACAACAAATAAAATAGAACACGAAAAGTAAAAATAAGTAAAAATAACCTGTAAAAACAGAAAACAAAATAAAATAAAAAGAAAATGAAATGATTTATTATGAAAAAAATTATTCTCTTAGTATTAAATTTGTTTTTATACATTGATGACTTAATTATCTTTAATTTCCAAGATTTTGCTATTTTATTGAGTGATATATACCCTGAGGAATTAATCTTACTTCGTAATCATGATGATAATATTAATTTCAATTTTTTGGATTTGGGTATTATAAAAGTTGAAAATATCTGCTTTGTTGATTTATACGATAAAAGAAATTATTTTAATTTTAATATTAATAAACTAATTACTTGGAATTCTAATGTTAATTTCAATTTTTTGGATTTGGGTATTATAAAAGTTGAAAATATCTGCTTTGTTGATTTATACGATAAAAGAAATTATTTTAATTTTAATATTAATAAACTAATTACTTGGAATTCTAATGTTTCTAGGAGCATCTATTTAAATACCACTTTTAATGAAATGAACAGAATTAAAAGAATATTTATGCAAAAAACAAATCGATAAACTCTTTCAAAATTTGATGAAAAGCAATGGATACCCAACTAATGTAATAAAATTTTATATAAAATCATTGAATTAATCGTATATTTTTGTGGATATATTTACTAAACATTTTTTTGTTAATTTGTATAATTTTTCCATGTGCAAATCCATTTCGGGCAAATCCGTGGTTAAAATTATCTACTAAAAATTCCTTTACTAAATAATTTCCTTTGTTAATCTATACAATTTTTCCATGTGCAAATCCATTTCGGGCAAATCCGTGGCTAAAATTATCTACTAAAATTTTTTCTTTGTTGATTTTTCCATGTGCAAATCCATTTCGGGCAAATCCGTGTTAAAATTATCTGTTAAAATTTTTTTCTTTGATAATTTATATAATTTTTCCATGTGCTAATCCATTTCATGCAAATCCGTGGCTAAAATTATTTGCGAAACAGGCAATTTATGTTTCTCTTTTCTATTTTATATTTTTTCTTAAACAAACATCTATTTTCTAAAACTATTTATAGTCAATTTTTAAAATTATCCAGTATAATATTACCTTGCGCATATCCATTTCGGGCCCATCCTTGGTAACTAACAAATCAATGCACAGAATCACAAATCACTTCAGCAGTGCAGTAAGAACGACACTTTAAAACCCTCTTGTTACACACAATTTGCGCTTTTGTTTTCATATTTTGTAATCTGGCAATCTTTCTGCGAAAACATTATTAAATCATTCTTGAAAAATTTCCGTCCATGTAAGTTGATCTGATTTCGCTACTCACTTTATAGTCCAATTTTACTGTTTTTTCTTTTTATTTTATTTTATTTTCTGTTTTTACATGTTATTTTTACTTATTTTTACTTTTTGTGTTCTACTTTATTTGTTGTAATTCTTATAAAAAGAAGTTTTTGAGTGCTCCACACACTATTGTATTAATATATTTTGCTTTGTCTTTATTGATACAATATCAGAAAGCACTCTGTTTTGCGGATATAATCATATAATCGTGTGGGCTGATGAAAAGATTATATCTTTTTTCTCTTCCGGTTTTTTTCCCCGGTTTTTTGAATAAAATTTCATCCTTTTTTTTTCTTTTTCTTTTTTTTTTAACTGTTGTTTGTTATTTTTTTACTTATTATTTCCCCCTTTTTCATATGTCTTTAATTTTTCTTTGTTTTATTCTTCATTTTGTTCTGTTCTGTTCTAAATTGTTCTGTTAAGTCCGATCTTCGACTATATCACTTTCTGCAGTTTCTGCAACCATTTCTTCAAACTGACAAAACCACAAATTTAAATATTTTCATCGACTTATGTATAAACATCAAACCTGTTGTTTGAAGCATTTTACCCAAACTGTAACAATCAACATTTTCTTTACCATTAGCATCAGGAAATACTGCTTTTTTTCTTTCGTTTTTTTTTTTTTTTTTTTTTTTTTTTTTTTTTTTTTTTTTTTTTTGCTAAACAAATTAACTGAACATTAATCTGCTAGTTTCGAAATCGATCTAAACGGGTATTATAAACATTATAGGAATAGCGTCGGCGACGGGACTGTTAAAGCAAAACAATATATACTTGCAAATGAAGGATGCGGGAGCGTGGGATCGAAGTTCGCCTGTACTACTATTACTATTTTTATTATTATTATTAATATTATCATTATTATTGCAGTTTTTTTAATTTTTAGAAACGCAGTATAAAACGCAGTATACGCAATATTTCATTGAAATTTTTAATACAGATATCACCACAAAAAATATATAATTACCCAAATTTTTCACACATTGGTTTTATCTGAGTCTTTTAAAACTAGGCATATTTATTATTATAATAAGGGTAAACTATATTTCATATCACGTGCCATAACTAAGCTAGTTTTCCGATAAATCTAGTTCACACTAGAATGAATAAAGGGATATTAAAATAATTCCTAAATTACTTTTGTTGTCTGTGAAAACTTATGAGTTTAGTTTCTAAGGCTATAGATTTAATTTTCATTATTTGAGTATTTAAAATTTTTTAATCATCTAGATATATTTTCTGAAATTAGCTCGAATTTCTAACTTTATTTTTCAACACATGTTCTTCAAACTATTTCATACTTCCTAAAATTAACATTATTGGCAATTTCCTTTTTATTTCGGTTAAATTTCAGAATATTTTTTTCAGCTTTTTTTAACGTCTTCAAGATAGTCTTAAAGCGAAGTTTAAATTTAAAATAAAATCAAAATGTTTTTTATAGAAAAAGATTTTTTTTTTTGACAAATGCACCAAACTTTGAAATAGTTAAGTAAAATTCGTATTTTTTCCATATTATAAGTGATTGGAATTTTTTAATTGTACCATTAGTAACTAACCTAGCTAATTGTTTTGTAGCGTATCAAATTCGGCACGTGTCAAAATTAGTGAATGATTCGACTATTTCCTCATATTCGAAATATTTCCTCTTAAGTAATCTATTTTTGAACTTATTTCATTTTAATCATTAGTAGTAATCTTAATTGTTAGTATTATGCAATATTTTGTGGTTATAGGGCGCTTTTATCTCCTTCTTTACATATATAACATTTTCAGCTGTCAGTAAAGCTAAAAAATTCAATCTCCTTACTTCAATCCATATCAGCAGGGGAAAAAAACACCCACCATATTTTAGTGAATACTTCGACTATCAGGTGGCCATAAACTCATTCTTTTGTCACAGTCTTTGGCAAAACCTCACGGTCTACTTCCACGTCATAACTGTCACAAAATATCGAAAATGCATCACGTTATCTATAACTGTCTTATCGTTACTCTGAAAAACATTCAAATGTTTGGTGGATAGTTCGGTACCAGAAAAAGACAACTTATAAAGGATAACCCAATTTATTTTGAACTAACTTGATAAACTAAATAACATTCTTTTTTCCTAATTACTTGCTCTTTAATCTTAACATTTTTGAAATTACACCACATTAAAAATTCATTTTATGATGCATCGAAAAACTAAATCCGACATACTTCCTAGAAATATTTAGTGTTTGAGAAAATTATATGTTAAAAAAAATGACTGTTTCAAATATCAATTTGTATCAGAATGAGACTATTAGATAAAAACTGCTAAACATGTTTAGTAAAATATACTTAAAAAACACTTATTCAGAAATGTTAAGTTTATTCAGAAAATCTTTTTTATTTAATGAATCATATTTCGCTTTTAGTTTTTAAATTGATTTAAAAAGACCCTTACTCTTGATAACAGCTTTGAAATTTATAGCAAAATTTAATTTTTCTCTGAATTTCCTGAAATTTAATTTCTGAAATCCCAATCGACAATTTTGTTTTTTTTTCCTAAATATTTTCTTATAAGTAATATTTTTTCGATTTCTTACAACTGAACTAAAAAGTAAATTTAGCCGAATAAATAGTTCTTATGCATACTCTAAGGCTTCATGATAAAACTCCCAACTTTTACCACATTTACCAAATTTTTACACATAAAAGTTTATTTTTTTGCATCATTATCAAAGCACTTCGGTAAAAATTATATTCCCATGGAGCCAGAAATACGGTAAATTTTATCATATTGTGATAGCTTTGCATATATTTTTCGGCGCATATTGATATTTTCAAACACATTTGAAGACGTCGACATCAAGAATCATTGGTTAAGTCTACATAAAATTCCCCAGAAACAAAAATAGAGACATTTATGAAAATACTTAATCCATTATAAATCATACATCAATATAAACCATGGCATACATTGAAATTTGTTTTATAAAAAAAGCCAAAGCTCGATATTGATTCCTGGCTCATAGTCGTCATGAGAATATTATATTTTATAAATTGATAATATCAATCTAATATTTTGATCTTATCTGCCAATCTTTTTTATTTTATAATCGTCGTTGAACTGCCGACCCTCTTATTTTGGATTCATGACTACTAATGTTCAACTCCGTAGCCTTGTAATTTTGAACCCAATTCGGAAGGGAAGAAATCTCCTGGATGAAGTATTGGGAGAAATTTGCCAATGGAACTAACCCACATTTTCGTTACTTGGAGAGGATTTATAATTTATAGTTAATTTAACCAAAATCATTATCAAAAACACTTCGGTAAAAATTACCAAAGTTTTGGGTGTTTCCATAAAGCCAGAAATATGGTAACTTAACTATATTCTGGTTGTTATGACCATATTTTTTTCTCAGTACATGATTTCATTCTTTTTAACCAGAATAATATTTGTGTCTACTCTGTAATAAGTAGGAAATATCTGACTAATAATTGTATCTAATTAATTAAGCAATATCTGACAAAAAATTTTCCATATGTGAAAAATACATAATATCTTCTATTTAAAATAATTGTATAAGGGCAAAGCTCAAATGACTAATTATTTAGCTGGACATTTTTGCCAGTTATTAGAGGTTCAAATTGTACAAAATGACTATAAAAGCTAAATCAGTGTCTTTTGTAACTGATTTAGCTTTTATAGTCATTTTGTACAATTTGAACCTCTAATAACTGGCAAAAATGTCCAGCTAAATAATTAGTCATTTGAGCTTTGCCCTTATACAATTATTTGTCTTTTGTAAATACTTTTTACACAGTTTAAAAATTTGAAGTATAAAACAAATGTAAAAAAATAAAATCGAAAACAATTACAAAAATTTGAAATAGGAAAAATATATACATTTTTGATGGATCTGCAATTTTTAGCGGTATTTCAATATTTTTGACAACCACTTCGTGCTAAAATTATGTAAATTTTAACGAAACGGGAACTTCCAGAAGTACCGGGATTAGTGCACTCACTTGCCCAGTATTTTTTTTCCTAATTCGATATCTAGGTATCATCGAGTTCTCATTCACCTATACTCGCTTCATTTTATACTTTATTTACAAATCAAATGCAATAATCAATATCCAGAATTAAGCTTAGTGCTTTTGACGAAATTCGTTGAAATATGGTTCTATGACAAGTGATGAAATTTGGTAATTTTGTCATGATACCTTAGATCATGGAATAAGAACCATTTATTCAGTTACATTTACTTTTCAGTTTTTTTTCAGTTTTTATTAAATGTGTGGTAATAAGAATTATAATTTTGAAAACCAGAATTTTCGGTAAACTATATACACATGAAGCGAAAGATTACCAAATGAATGGTTTAAATTCATATATTTTAGTTTTATTAATCAGAATTATGGGGGTTTTTTTACCAGAAATATCATTACCATACAGTAATTTCATCAGAATTATTTTCTCCGTGTAGAAGCACAGTAAAATTATCACAATTTATAATCAAAACAGTATAAAAAATATCTGGTCTTTAATAAGTATTAAATTTTAAATCTCCAATATTTACTTTATAAATATCTCACCAAATCTGATCTACATAAGTTCTGTTTTTTGTATAACAAAAACAGAAGCAAGACTCTTTTAAGACACATCTAAGAAAAGTCAGAAAGAATTAGGTAGCTTTTATCAGCATTAATTCTGCTAAATATGATAAAAAAGTGCGCTTTATAAAATTTAACTTGCAATTAAATTACTTTTAAAATCATAGAATGCTGAAGGAGAAGCATTTTTTAGTCTGTAAAACTCTTTTCCTCTATTTCTCTACTATTGTTGCAACAAGCAGTAATTAAATGTCTTTCAGATAAGCCTAATTTAATTACAATTCTTTTTTCAAGCATTTAAACATTTTGTGTGAATATTCATCGCATTATAACATTATCTTTGACTTACTTGCATTTTCACATCTGAAACAATATGATTATTTTTCATTTTAATTATTCATTTTATTTTAAATCTAGGAATTATTTTCTTTAAATCCCCTATGTATAAAGATTCAGTTTGTAAAAAATTATTAGATTGTATAAAAGAGACAATGAAAATTAATTTAATTATTCTCAACTTTCAATTAAATCTAGTTAATTGTTTCTCTCTTACTTTTCCTGCAGCTTTTATTCATTTTTTTCTAACCTGTAAACAAGTCTGCAATTTTATACATCCCCGAAAACCACATCAGTCTACATTTTTCCGTGCATATTTACATAAATAAAATCTGTCTATATAAGTATATCTTATATATATAATTTATAAAAGCAAAAAAAAAATTTTTTTTACACGATGCACTTTTTATAAGGAAGAAAAATTCCGAAACTGAATGGCAATGGCATTTCTGGAAGAAAAAAAACTTCCGGTTAAAAGAAGCGATGTTTAAAATATTTGTTTGATAATTTGTCCATTCACATGATAACTGTTCACCGGAAGTTCTAATTTTCAAAATTATAGTTCTTCTTACCACTCACTTAGTAAAAAATACAAAACTGAAAACTAAATTTAGCAGAATAAATGTTTTTTATATCATGCTCTAAGGAATTATGATAAAATTTCAAAATTTTTCCACATTTACTAAATTTTATCACATACTACATTTTATGGTTAAATTAACAAAAATCTTTACCAAAGCACTTTGATAAAAATTACCTAGCTTTTTGGTGTTTCCACAGAGCCACAAACGCTGTAAACTTTTACCATATTCTGGTAGTTTTGACCAAACTTTTTCTCAGTGTATCATTCGCTTTAATTCAAGACAAAAATGAGCTAATTTTTAAAAAATTAAATTTAACTAAGCAATCAACTTTCATTCTTTTAAAGCTCTAATATCACATCTGTAGTATCAGCCAAATAATTGAATTACCCATTATAGTTTCAAGATGAGGGAATTTTCATTGAAGAAAATGACAATTGCACGTTTATTAACTTGCTTTTGGCGTCTAAAACGAAATAGTCGTTCAATTTTTTTTCTTTGAAATATTTATTTCCATTTATTTGAAATATTTACCTCTTTCCTGATAACTTCAATCACTAAAGAAACACTGTATCCACAATTGCACCCTGAGTAGCAATATTTTTCAACGTAAAATGTTTCGGATAAAAAATCTGATAAATCGAAATTTTTATAGTTTTATAGTAATATATTTACTACAAAATCACTGAATAAGGTAAATATTATTTGAAAGTTTATGATATAAAGTTTTACGATAAAAATAGATTTTACAGTAAAAGGAATATTACGGATGCTGCACTCAGGGTGCCAATAATTTTCACCGTAATTTTATCCGTATGTTTTACAGTGTAATAAGAATTCAAATTTCAATTATTTTAGAATAACTACAAAAAAAAAGTTCTCGCGATGCTATCACTAAAGGAAATTTATCGCCAACAAAAATTCTGATTACTTACTTGAGTACCTAAAGCACTCAAATTTTAATTTAATCACTGTGGAGGGAGACAATACAAATTAAAAGCACAAATATAAAAATCGCAAAATTAAAACCACAAATATAATCACAAATATAAATACAAATTATAAACGGAATTCTTCACGATATCATTAACAACAGAATTTTATTGCCGATAAAGACTCTGCCTACTTTTCAAATAACTAGAAGACTCAAATTTTATGACAAAAGAAATTCAAATTGCTTCCTGGTAGTTTCAAGATGGATTTATTTCTAACACAGTTTATTGAGCAGTTGTGGCTCAGGGGATGGAGCTCCCGCCTCCGAATGAAGTGAACCGGGTTCGAATCCAGCGATGTCTAGTCGATACGAATTCTCACCCGGCTTGCGCCAACCACAGTGCTGACGTAAAAATATCCTCAGTGGTAAACGGATCATGGATTAGAGTCCCCTTGCCGTCAGACTATCCACGATTTTCTTCTCGTGGCTTTCCTCTCCATGTAACGCAAAAGCGGGTTAGTTTCATCAGAAAGTCCTCTACGATGGTAAATTTCTCCTATACTTGGTCCAGGAGTTCCCTTGTCTTCTTAGAATTGATTTGGCGAAATATATTTCTTTCCTGCTTAATATAGTTGCGATAAGTAATTTTGGAGATTTATGTCCTATTTTATAGTTTTATTTTATGAATGAAAGTATATTTCTACTCTCTTAAATATGAGTCTTAAAAGTATGAGTCTTAAAGTGTAATTAGCAGTTATGATAGAGAATGGAATATTTAATATAACTTTCTAGGAAAAGTATCTCTGCTGCAATATTACTCTGCATTTTTTGCTTAATATGTCTTTAAAATTTAATATTTTGAAAAACCGTTTTAACATATTTTTTTCAAATATCATCTCTAAAAAAAATTTTTTTTTCCAAAACATTTAATGTGCTATCCCTGAAAAGTAATCATTATAACTAAATAAAACATAAAAAGAAACGTAATCTATTCGAATTACGTAATTGAAACTGACTCATACTTTTTTAATATAAATAGGAAGTAAATACCTTAATATTGTGATTTTCAGTTTCAAAATCTATTCGAAAAATTCTCAATTAAACTCATCAAGTAATTCATTGAAGCATATTATAATCGTATAATTACGTGCTTTAATGAAAGTAAAAATTTGCATTTGTTAATTACATTTGTTTGAGAAATCTCAAAAACAAAGTTTTTCTGATGAAGTAATCATAATCCCTTATTGTGGCAGTCATTTTTATATAAAACATTATAAAATCTATGAATAAACTACTTTAAATACTTGTATAAAAGTATTAGTTTAGTGCTTTTATTGACATATAATTATTTAAAAAGCAATGGCTGTAATCATTACAATTGTATAAACTCAATGTTAACTGATTTTAACTATTTCAACAGGGTATCTTTGGAAGAACTTTGGAATTCATTCTTTAAATCTTGTAACTTTACAGATTTGCACCAGAAAAAAAAGATTAGATGATTCTGATACCCTATATTACAATTATTAAAAGAGTTTGAAATTTTTGAAAAACTGAAGGAAAAAAAATTACAAAAAAAATTCAATTTTTTTAAAAAATGGCATAAACATTTAATTTACATTTTTTTTCTTTTTTACAATTTGAAAGTTAAAATTTTAAAGCACCTTTTTGTTCAAATCAAAAAAAAAACTATACATAAATAGTTTTCGAAACTAGGTAAAATGAATGTCATATTAAAAGCTTGTTCATGGGGTAGAGCATAGAATAAATATGCATTTACAATTATTAAATATTATGAACCTTATTCTTAGACCAGCAAATATTCTTTACTTATGAACTCTTCCTGTGAATTTAATAAATTAAATAGCACATTTATATTAAATTTAGCCAATAATTATTATCTATTAAATCGTATGTACCTTAAGATTGACACTCTTAGAGTAACAAACGTTATTCACTTATGAATTCTTCCTGAGAATTTAATAAACTAAATATTGCATTTACGTTAAATTTACACGATAATTATTGTCTATGAAATCATATGAACCTTAAGATTGACATTCTTAAACTAGCCAATATTTTTCACTTCTGAACTCTTCCTGAGATAATGAACTAAATATTGTATTTACATTAAATTTAACCGATAATTATTATCCATGAAATTATATAAACCTTAAGATTTACATTGTTAGACAAGCAAATATAAATGTTTATTCACTTATTAACTTTTTCTCTGAATTTGTCGATTTTTTATGAATTTCATTTCTTGAGTTTTTCAGTTCAATAAAACTATTGCAAATAAATTCTGAATGGAAATATCTAATCAGCTCCGAAACTTCCTAAAGGAATCTTTTTTAAGAAGATCTAAAAGATAGAACTTAACTTTTTTAAAGAAGATGCATCTTTATTAAGAGGAAAACGAAGAATTTGGAAGTTAATATTAGTGAAAAGTAATGAAAAAAAATAGTGAAGAATTGAAATGCCAGAACCTTTTACTAATAATACAACGATTAGAGGTGTTTTTAACTTTTACCCTTTTATGAGTTACCTAACAATCAGGGAAAGTTTATTATCCACAAATTAGAATGATAAAATATAAATTAAGGTATAGAAATTTCAATAAAGGTGAGCGTGATTGACAAATAATATGACAAAATAAAATGTAGCCTCAAAAGGACAACACATAAAGTTCTTTCAAGAACAAAAAAAATCTATTTTAAAAGTTTTCAAATTTAAGTAATTATAAATGTATGTTAATACAGCAGTTACAATTTTTACTAAAAAGTGAATAAACAAAACAAATTGCAGAATCTAAATTATTTATTTTTATTAAATAAAAATATTAAGAAAATAAAGATAAATAAAGAAAATAAGAAAGTATTATTTTTTACGAAAGTAAAGTTTTATTCAGATATTTAAACAGAAAACTGCAGCTTATGAACTGTCATAGCCTTCAAATTAAAAGAAAGTAAGAATATCTATTAAAAACTAAGAAGCATAACATGGGAGAATCATAACACGGGAACTATAGATTTTATAAATTTGAAGCTTTATTTATTGGAACTTAATAATCGCTAAACAAATAACATGAATTTCGAAAACCTGATTTCTAATTCTGAACAAAAATATAATCTGCTGTAAAATATAGAAAATGCATAATGTAATATCAAATTATCATTGAAATGGATATGATTGCTTTTTCCAGAATTCAATATTATCTGCATCACAGCACGAATCACAATTTAAACTATATTAAGTATTTTTAATGAATGAAAATAAATTCCATGATTATTTTATTGCTTTAACTTTTTTGCATGCATTTTTATTTGAATTCATAAGGATCTTTAATGACTCTGAGCATTAATGATATCCAAATCAATCGGTTTTAGAGAATCAATAAATTAACAAATAATTTTGCGACATCCTAAAAAATAGAATTACAAATATTAACTTTCATTTTACTTAAATTGTTAAGCATGCATTGTTCTACATCTACGATGTAACAATACAAAAAGATATGTGCATATATAAACACAAATATTTAATTGTTTCTTAGTTTTAAATTTATCATAATAATTATTCATTATAAATGATCATTGAAATTTTTTTAAGCTTCAGCTAAATATTAAAAAATTCAAAATATGATATAGATCTTTTTAAAAAAAATTTTAATTACTTTTTTATCTTCGGTAATTAGTTTTTCACAATTTGAAAAATGCATTTTTTTCTTAATATTAAACTAATTAATTACTGAAGGAAGATACTAGAATTTCGTAGATTTATTTTTAAGAAATATAATCTGATATTTTTAGTTAACAATATTTTATAGTACTTGTTCATAATTTGCCAAAATGTAAATTAGATGTTTCATTTAATTACTACATTTTAAGTTTTACTGAAGAAAAAATTTCAAACTTATTTTATATAATGTACAAGAAAACATTTTCATTCCTCTAAAAGTATTTGATAATATACTTACAAATCAAAACGTAGAACATTTTTTTACCATTTTCATCAAGTTCTTTCAGAAAGGATTATAGTAAAGAAAAGTTGAGATGTTGACAATCGAGCACAGAAGATCGGATAGAGAATCGTTTGGTTCAGCTCACTTTATCTTTCTCTTCTTCTCAATTGCGCTTCGAAGCGACTTTAACGCCATCTCCTTTGCGCAAACCTTAAGTTCAACTTGCTCCCACTTCAAAGAATTTCGGAATGTTTTTTAAATTATTGTCACTGAAACATTCTTAAGGATATTAAAAAACTGAGGAGCGAATATACATTTTGAAATACAAATTCACTTCTGGCAGGTGCAAATAGATTCTGAAAATATTTGCACACCATCTTTATAACATTGCTTGATTTTGAACTAAATAAAAAATAGCTTAGTTTTTTAAAATAGACTAAGTAAAACATTATTTAGGTTTTTTAATAGAAAATTAGTCAAATGATCTGTCTTATACTTAGTCTCATTATTTGAGATTTAAAAAAAATAGTTTGGTATTTTCTTATACACTGTAACTTATACATCATTTAGGCTTTGAAAGAGAAAATTAATCAAACGATAAATAAATAAAAAATTTCTTTTTTAAATCATAAAAACGATCTGCATTAATCTTGAATCTTTTCACTTTCAAAAATAGTCGTTTTCAAGAAGAAATATATTTGTTACAACTTAACTATTTCTGTAGAAAAACTTATTTAATTCAATAGAAAAATTTTATTTAAAAATCAGAGAATAATTTTGAAAATTGCACTGTTTATGAAACAATTATTATTGTTTAACTTTAACGTAAAGACTATTATTGTTCATCGTCCCCTTTCCCCCTTTCGTCAAATTTCTTCAGCCCCATAATTTAGAGAGAAAAAATTAAATACATTTATACTGCTCTGAAACTGTTTACTTTAGAAATAATTAATAATAAAATTATCATTAAAAAATTTTTAATGCCAGCGAAACACTATCTAACCTATCCTGCTTTTTTAAGAAATGCTTTTGTACAACTTTTGAATAAAATATATCCGAAAAAGAGTATAATATATTGTCTATAGATAAAAAAATAAGAGTATATTATTGTCTATAGATATAAATATATTGTCTATAGATAAATGCACTTGCGTTACATAGGGAGGAAAACCACGAAACCCTCCCAGATTGACCAGATGACATGGGGAATTTAATCCACGATCCATCTACCACTGAGGATATTTTCATATTAGCACTGTGGTCTATACGAGGCGAGAGCCATCGATCAGCCAACACTGGGACTCGAACTTGGGTCGTCTCATAGGTAGACGAATGCTTTATCCCTGCAGCCACCCAGTTTCAATTATGAAATACAGAAAAAAGGCCCTTTTCTTATATAATCTATTATTGATTAAATGTTTAAAAAAACTATGTAAAATTACCATCGTTTATCAAAAATTTAGAAGCAAAGCTTACAGTTATATTTATTTTAAATTTATATACTCAAATTAAAAAGTTTTTCCTCTTTAAATGGAAAAATTTTCGATATTTTGTGAACAAGCGTTATATAAATCATATTATCAAGTGTCCTGTGTGTAATATAATTAACTTCATTATAGCATTTTTTTATTTACGATTAATGAACTAATTCAACACAAACATTTGTTTGAAAAAGGTAGTGGAAACCACAAAATGTACTATAATAAGCGAACATTTTGAAAGAGAACAAATTATTCATAAACAATATCGTGAGAAAGAAAATAGAAGGAACATAACTTATCGAATGTGTGAATTCCTAAATCTCGTCGTACTTGGCAACTTCAAAAGGAAAAATGCTAATGTTGGCGACAGTCGTCCCAAAGTGCATTAGTTTAGCAAGCTTGGCACTAAAATATTGAAATATGACTGAAGACGTTTGTGTGGAAGTGTTTTAAAATTCCAAACGATAATTGCAGAAACTCTTTAAATCACGCCAAAAATTAAAGATCTAAAATATGAATCTAAACTGTAAATTATTAAATATTTGCTTGAAAATCTTTTCAAGAGGTAAATCTACAAAGTCTTTTTTGAAAAATAAAAGTAAATCATAAATATATCAAGATTATTACATCGATTTGTTTTAAAATCATGAATGTTTACAATGAAAATTTAAATATACTGTGAGTCTTTTTGTTGAATAGGCACCGTTTGGTGTGCAGTACAGTATTGAAGTCTACTCAATGCAGTCAAAGTTCAATTAAGAATTTTTTTTGCTATAAAATTGTTAATGTCTTTGGCCGTTTGGCTTTTAAAGTCATTTTCAGATCTGTTAACAAATTTAAGTCCCTTAAAGATGCTATCAGTATTGAAATCGCTGGGGCACTTACCTTATAACTTGTAAATGCTATCTTGGATATATCAGACAAACAAATGCGCTTTAAAATTTAAATGAATAAAACACGATCCGTCATCAGGAGTTTTAGAAATCATATTTTGTCACACATTATTAGATCCTTGGGCTTAAATTTAATTTTGATCATGTGAAAATGTTACATCATTGTCCCATCTTTTCCTTCCCTTGTTGCATCAGCTCATTTCGATGCTCTGAAACTTTATTTTATTCATATGAATTCCGATTACTTTTTTAGCGACATGAATTCCTCCTCACGTCTATATAGCGCATGGAAATATATAGCCTCCCCTGATTTGCCTCTCTCGGTCACTGCGGTTTTACCATTTTTTTTTTTAAATTTTTCATTGGCAATTTTCCGCTTTCTGCTTCAAATCACTTTTTTCTTTGCTCATTCACACGTTTTACGAGTCTCGAAAATTGGCGCCTATTTTTGAGCTCTCGAAATAAGCCGACTTATACCCCAACTTCGTAATTTTGAAACAAATCATGTTTTTATATTATTAGTACTTATTCCGCTTCATTTTTTCGAGATTATTCATTTAATATTTCTCTAATGGCTGATTTTGAATTAGATTGAATTCTACAATAATATTCAAATAAGGTTTTAATCAAAGGAATCAGGAAATTTAAAACAATCACGAAAAGTTCCCCAATCTAAAATTCACACCGGTGTGAAGTAAAGAAATGTTTTGGGTTAGAGTTATAAGCGAATATAAGTCATGAGTTTCTGCTACTATGTAAAATGATAGTTTAGGACTTGTACTGTTGACAATCAGGTTGGCTTAACCAGAAATTTTAAAAATAAAAAATGAAATAGTCGGAATTTATCAAAAATTATGGAGTCATATTCCACATTGATAACGCTAATCATCATTTACCTTTATAGAGCTGTCAAAAATTGAAAGAGCTTGGCTGGGAGTTATTAATGCCTCCAAATTATATCCGATAACGGCACCATCCAACCGTCATTTATTTCAGTATTTACCAAAGTCATGAAAAGAATTAAGTTCATTTCATGAGAAGCCCATAAAAATCCCATTTCATAATTATTCGACTATAAAGAATGTTAGTTTTATAGCGAAGGGATTATGATGTTTCCCAAATAACGACAGGGGCTCACCAACAGCTTATGCACTAGATTGTATAGAAGAGACTTCATAATGTCAAAATTTTAGTAAAAATAAATCTACTCTCATATTTGTTTTTACAATGCTCAACACTTTTTATACTTTTTAATAGCATGAAAATAAACAGTATGACATAAATAATAAGCATAACAAAAGTCTCTCACATAACACAATAAAATACATTAACAAAATTAAATTTAATTACGTACTAAAATTGCATGTATTTAAACTAATTTGAATCTTTTTCTCGTGTTATAAATTAGTAATGGATCTATACGCTTCTACACAGAGAAAATTCTAGTAAAATTTACGTACTTTATGGTAATGGCATTTCTTGTTAAATAAACCCTAATTTTAGTTAATAAAACCGAAATTTACGCTATTTAAACCATTCCCTTGGGAATTTTTTAGTTCGAATGGTAATGGTTTCCTGGAGATTCTGTTTTTCAAAATTTAAATTCTTATTACCACACATTTTGTAAAACATACAGAGCATAAAAGTAAATTTAACCGAATAAATGTTTTTATGCCAAGCTCTAAGGCAGTGTTACCCAAAGTGAGGTACGCGTACCCCCAGGGGTAGGGGAACAGTTTGGTGGGGGTACGCGTTCTTATGCGAAATATCTTGCAACAAACGAAAATTTAAAAAAATTTCATTTAAAAACAAAGCTTGCCGTGAAAATTTACGATTACGTGTTTTTCTAGTTGCTTTTTTTTTTTGGAGAGTTCACTGTTAATAATTAGTGATGTCAACAGTCAGCTGTAATTATTAATTTTTATACAATTTTTTATTATAAAAAATCTCTCATTTTTTTATTAGTGGTACACAACGTTACGAAAATTTTAGAAAGGGTTGTACACAAAAGTCATAAGCTTTTGAAACACTTCTTTAAGGTATCATTATAAAATTACCAAATATTACCCCATTTACCAATTTTTATCACTCATTATAAAACCAAAATTATTACCAAAGCGCTTTGGTTAAAGTTACCGAGCTTTTTGGCGTTCTTATAGAGCCAGAAACATGTTAAATTTTATCATATTTAGGTAGTTTAAACCGTACTTTTTTTTCAGTGTACCAATTTTTGAGCCAAATGATAATAATATTAATGCCGTGATGATAATAACTTCGTTTTAGTTTCTTAACTTTGTCTGAAAAAGGGTTTGAAAGGTCTTTCTTATATCACAGTAGAACAATTTAAGATTCTTATTTCTTATATAATGCATTCTTATACATTTTCAAAAATAATTTATAAATATCTATCCCAAAGACTACTTACATGGAGAGACAGGGGTAATTAAGAGAATCTAAAAGCTTCTAAATTCACTCCCTCAGCTGACAACTTTTACGATAATTATAAATATAAAGAAAATTTGCATATTATTTTAAAAGAAATATAATTAAAACTATTATTAAAATGACAAAGTTGAACATAAAACAAAATAAAATTATTTTAAAAAATAATATAAAACAATTGTTGAAAATATAACAGAACTAATAGAGTGTTTAGAATTTTTGAATCTTATTATTTATAAATATATTTTCAATTAAAAGTGTCAATAAATATATTTTTTGAGTAAAATAAATAAATGAAGTAAATACGTCGTAAAAATCAAGCGTATAGCAGCCTATGTGATGGTAAATATTTACGTTATATAGCCAAATATTTTAGTCACGTATATGAAAACAACTTTTAAAGCTTCTTATAAACATACGGAAAAAAACGATTGCGGAATTAACAAAATAGATTTTATCGTAAACAATCTTTAGAAAGGCAAAGTATTTTATAAATTTTAAAAGTTTTTTCATTAATTTGCCTATGACGCTTGAGTATTTAGCAATAAAAAAAATCTTATTTCTTTTGAGTATCATTCAAGAATTCTTTTTTAACAGGATTTTTTTTATCAGTTTTTCATATTTTTATAGTATGTTTAACTTCTCTAAATATGAGTTTAAAATTCATTTAAAAGTCTCTAAGGAAGATTTATAAAATCATTAATCAATACTTGCATTCATGACATCGCTTGAAAATAGATAATCGGAAGAAATTTCACATTTCTGTCTGTTCATTGTAACGTATGCAGTTATGAATCTCTAAATACACTTCCTGTAAATAAAATTTAAACGCACTTTTAAAACATTACATTCTAAAACAATTATATTTTCTACATATATTGCATTAAAATATTGAGTGTATTGAAATTGCTTTCGTTCTAAAACTACTTGATTGATTTTGATGAGATTTTCGATTTGGTCATATAAAATGTGCTGTTTATTTTTAAAAAAATATTATAATTGATTCAAATCTTTTTTAGCTATAAAAATTTAAAGTGTTAAATAAATATTAAAATTTTTGTGTGTTATTTTTCGAGAAACAACGAATTTTCGTAATATTGCGCAAAATATCTTTTGACTAATGCTATACGATTATAACCAATAATATTTTCCTGCAAACTTCAATGCATCGGGCTATATCACGCCTGGGACGATTAGAAAGTATAATTCTTTATGCACGTTTTGTGAAAAAATTACTCTCTGATAATGTTTTACTCTCTGATATTTGACTGCAGTAACTATACAAAATATTTTAAAACTTCATTGCATCGAAAAAAGTCTTGCCAGGGACTGTGGTAAATTAAAAAATTTTATGCAGATTTTGCATAAAAAATAATAATTAAAAATTATAATTTATGCATAGTACAGCAACTCTAGTGCTTCAAATAAATGCAGCGGGATGGGCAATTAGAAACGTAATTTTTATGCAGGCTTTGTATAAAATATTATACTCTGATATTTTCTTCACTCGAATTCTTTACCCCGAATAAGTATACAATAAATTACACATACTCTGCGTATTGGAAGATTCCTTATTATGAATAATTAAAAGTTCTATTTCATAGGTGCACTGCAAAACTTTTTCGTGTGTCTGAACACCAAAACTGGTGGCAACTGCATTGCACCAAAGTGATATTCTACTACACCAAAACCCTAGGATTGTTCTTGCTACTTTGAAACACTTATAATGTTCTTTTAAACCACTTGATGTAAAGTAGGCACCACCAACTACCATGCTTGTTATTCGATGACACTAAAATTTATAGTTACCGTAAAATATGATACATATAATCTTCTTCTTCAGGAGCGCAACAGCCCTTTGCAGGCCTTGGCTGCCTCAACAGCACGCCTTCTCCAGCTCCCTCTGTCCATGGCAACTCCCCTCCAGTTCTTAAGTTTTAGACTCCCCTCCAGTTCTTAAGTTTTAGATAATCATTAAAGTTTTTTTTTGAAACAATATGAAGTAAGAATCAGTTATTTAGGTTGCATTCATACACTAATCTATTTATATAAATAAAAATGCCTGTCTGTCTGTGAATTTATAGGCGTGGGTGTGGGTATCCCTTTTTGACTTCTAAACCATCCAACCGAAATCGATGAATCTTAACATACAGATAGTTCTACATGGTTCTACGTGGCTTCGTGCTTATTTTCGTGTTAAGTAAAAAATATATAGTGAAAGAATTGAAATATGATAATCTTTGTGAAGGAATATAGAATGTGTCACTTAAGAGAATTAATACTTAAAGAGCTGGATTTACTAGAAATAGAAGGGAACGTTACATTTGCTAACGTAAACAAATGCCACTTTTCAGTATCCAATTCGGATCGAGATACCCACACTAGTTCACTTGCCGGTTTCCCAGTGAATAGAAAAAGATATTTATGTATGTAAGCAAAACTAACGGAAATGTGGTACTAATTCATTTAGGAGAAACGTAATAAATCGCCATATTATTATTGACACCAATGATTCTTAATTAGTTTAGGTAATATATGCATATTAAAATAAAAGAAATAAGCTCTGTACTTGAAAACAAAAGTAATGGAGTGAAGATATTCATTTATCTAGGCAACCGTAAGAAATTGTCATGCTATCATTGACAACAAAGATGCTTAATTAATGTTGGTAATATGTTAATTGATATTTTTTAAAAAAATAGTGCGTGGAGTCCCTCCGAGCGGAAGAAGTTAAACTTCGTAACCTGCGACGTTAATTGTAGAAGAATCAGCAGTCATAGAAGGATCACTAGTTCTATTCAACGACTCTTTTTCCTGCTCCGCTCACTTCCGTGCTCTGTAATAACGGTAATATTGTGCATTTTTCCCTCGTGGACCTCTTGAACCAGTGGAAGTGCTTGTTGTTGCCTCATCGTTTCGCCATGGAAAATGTATTTGTATTAATAATGTATGTGAATGCGTCATAATGTAATTTCAAAAGAGAAAACCTAACAATCAATTGATATTCACAAGAGACGTACCATGACATAACCTTAATTCCGTCGCATAGTCTGTGGGATTGTTTTCACTCATTTTTTACAATTGTTATCCACTAAATTTGAAAATAAAAAATACTATCCTATTAAATATATGTGTATCAAATCGAACTAAAAAAATATTTACAGAAAAACAATACTTTTATGACTTTTATTATTTTTATGTTAGTGAGAACCAAAACAATATGGAAATGAATGAGGGAAAACTGGATCCTACCACGTGATTTCCCGGCCAATAAAAATGTAGCGTTAAACGTTCAACGCAACCTTGTTGGAAGTCGCATAAGAAGTATAACTTCAAAAAACTTATGTACTAAAAAAGCAAAAATAATGGACAAAAGATACTGATTCATTTTGCGGATTCGTGAAAAATCGTCCTATTATTATTGACGCTAATGATTCATTAGTTTTAAAAATATTTATTAATTGAAATAAAATTAAAATAAGTTATGTGCTAAAAAGCAAAGTTAAAGGAGAAAAGGTTAATAGGAAATTCGTTTAGAAAGACCGTAGAAAATCGTCAATCACAGATGACACTTAATTAATGTATGATACTGACAGTTAACAAACAAACCTACAAACTAATATATTTGCAAACAAATAAGATGTCCTAATGACTAAAAAACATTTATTTATTTATTGCTCTAAATATGTTACTTATTACTTTAATAATCGGTGTAATTATATTTATTTTGATATTTTTTTGTTACTGATATTTAGAATTCTCTGGATACTTAAAATTGTTTATTTCTTCTCGCTTAGTTAGCTCCTACAACAAAAACTATCTTTCTTTACTTGGAGAACATCCTTCCTCCCAAAAAGTTTTGTCTACAAGTTAGCTGAATCTAGAAATGAAATTTTCTGTTATGAAAATAAGGAGGAATGTTTTTCTATGATAAGACCTTTTTTTAATAAAAATTTATACTGCTCTTAATGTTATTTGACGTAGAAATAATTTATAAATTTAAAATATACTTCTTGTTAAAAATATTTTTTTAAATACATAAATAAAAGCATTCTTTATTAAAGATTTAAAAATTCAAAGAATTTTAATCGGGAGATATTATCTATATATATATATATATATCTCTTACACGGCACCAAAAAAAAGCCTCGTTACAACTCCTCGAATGGCAACGTTAGAAAATCGACCAATGATTGCTGCTAAAAATGTCACATGGCAAATCTAGTTGCGGTGGCTCATATAGCGCTTTTAAAAACGAAAACAATAGTCAGAGTGAGCATTATCAGGTTGTTCAATTCAGCTGCGGTAATCTCATACTATTAAGCTAGGCAGAAGTGAGTAGTAGATCTCTATTTTAGCATTTTGTCGAAAGCGCTTTTCTGAAGTACTTTGTACTACTAAATAAGATTCTTTTCACAATACTTAAATATTTACTTTATTTTCTTCATTTATGGAGAAAACAGTCAGCAAAGAATTCTGTTAGGTTAAAAAGCATTTCGCTAAAAAAAAGAACGAATTCTAAGGGAAATAAAAATAAACAACTTAAAAAATAAAAATGCTGTTGCCAGCCATAGAATTTTTTGAAAGTTAACTTAGCAGCATAAATCAAAATGACATAGAAGCGCAACTAGATCAAAATTATGATACCTGAGCTCTTGACGTAACAAATCCTTCAATTCTATAAGTGTTGTATCGCCAAATGCCCAAATTAACAATTGCAATTTCAAATTAATATTGAAATGTACAGGTTTAAAATTTTCTGCAGTGAAAAGTTTTCGGAACTTCAGTATTCAAAAAAGTATACAAAAGCTAGACGTTAAGAACGTATCCAATGAGCGAGCATTGGATTGCGAAGCAATGCGAAATGAACTGCGAAAGCAGTTTCGGGGGTTGGCGAGCGCCAGCGAGTAGGGGGCGAAGCTTCCTAGTTTTAAATACTCCTTATGGCAAAATAATCTCCCATACACTGAGATGAAAAAGATATTGAAGAATATAATAACTTATTTATTCGGAATGGGGTTGAGTGTTCGCTACTCAGTATGAGAACCAGTTTTAAATTCTGGTGGTAACTAATTGATTCCTTTTAGATTAATTTCTCGCTTAAACTATATAGTAATGTAAAATATTTTCAGCAGTGAACAAATTGTGAACTAAAGTGCCTTTGATATCATGTTTTTCCCCTCCGTGTGGTTCTCTTTTATTCAAAATGTTGTAAGTGTTCCAATGCATATTCCAAGAGTTCCGCTGATTTAAAATGACATGAGATATGTGAGTTAATATGGCCTATGAAAAGTCAATCACTCATTTACTACTCAATGAAAAATAGAATCTTAATAGTATTGAATAAATCATGCTCTTATAATCAACTAAAGAAATGAAAAATAAAATTCGGTAAGATTTTGAATTTTACTTTACTTTATTGTGCTAAGTTATTATTGTTCCGTTTTCCAACATTGTGTTTGCTTCTTTAAATTTTATGATTTTTATATTATTTAATTTTTATGATTTATTAAACGTTTATTCTCAATCCTTATATGTTGTTGTTGTCTTGTCTATAGCAGTGCTAAATATTTCTCTAATTTTGGAGAATGAGTTTTGCGAGTTTTGGTGTCTGAAGTCTGTATAGGATGCCCTCTGGTGGTGAGCCGAGTTCAAAAAGTGCAACCAGAATGGCTTAACAGTTGAAAATATGTTTTGCAGTTAATTGGGTTTGAGGGCAATGTCTGGATATGGGGTATAATCTGGTCTTTTTTAAGAAATCTTCATACCCTTGAAGTAGCCCGTACGGAGTCTTCTGCTGTTATACCGTATATATTAACACTTTTAGTAGTTATATAACCATTTACAGTAATAATCATTTAACTTCAATGGTTCAATGATTTCACATGAAATATTACAGTAAAAAATATGGTATACCTGATTTTTCTGTAATCTGACTGAAAATCGATTTTACTGTAAAAAGTACTAGTACCCTGAGTGCCGGTACATTTTATTGTAATTTGCTCCGGAATTTTTCAGCACATTACGATTTTAAATATTGTATCATTGATTTTAATAGTAAAACAATCATTAAAATCGACTTTAGCGTAAAAAATACTAGCACTCTGGGTGCCGGTACATTTTGCTGTAATTTGATCCGGAATTTTTTTAAGTGTAGACATTACGATTTTAAATATTATATCATTAATTTGAATAATAAAATAATTATTTTAAGGGGTCTAAACCATTAATGATAACCATAATAAAAACCATTCATTCTGTCAAATTTATCTTTTTTAATTTTTACTAAATGTACGGTAATAAAAACTGTAATTGTGAAAACATGAACTTCCATTAAACTGTTGACATATGAACTACTTGGTAGCTACACGGTTTTCAGTATTCTACAAAATCACTAAGCGTTCCATACAATGCTGTGTTTCAAACTTTACTCATTCTTTATTATGATAGAAGGACAATAAATTCATTTTATATGCTAGACACAAATAATACTTATACTTCGAATCTAAAATCTAATCATTGAAAAATATCTGGAGCAAAAAAAAATTATATATAACATCTACTGCCTTGACTCAAATATAATATTTATGTTTTATTTTCTTATTTCCAATATTTTATTACAATGAGAGAAAAAAATGTGATAAAATCTACTAGAATATGGTCTTTTTATGTCTTCAGTCTTTTTATGGATTTTTTGGAGGTGTTCGGATTCATAGGAGTCATCTAGCGCTGCTAGACGATTCCGAGATTAGCAACTACAACAGAATATGGTAAAATTAACCAAGTTTCTCGCTCTATAAGTACAGTAAATAGCACTGTGATTTTACCAAAGTCTTCGTGTTGGGTTATTGATTATTCTCAAATCTCAGGCAAGCTTTTGAACTTCAAAAATCGAAACTTATATCGGTTAAAAGAATTTTGGATAAGAAAACAAGTACAATTTTAATTAAAACTTACCCAAATATTGTGCTATCTAAAGCTTGGCTTCCCACTCTTGACTACGTTTAGAATATCTCAAAGTCCTTTCATTTTGCAAACTTGAAGGAGCTGTTTTAGGCTGAATAATTTTCCCTTCAATATTTTTCAATCTTTAGCAAGTAAAATAAATGATGACAGGAATAAGGAAATAACACAAACAATTTATTTTACACTTTTTGGAACAGCAACAAAAACATGATGCCACTCACCACAAAACAAATATATATATACAAGAGATTGGAAATTAAATTAAAGAGGGAACATAGAGCACGCTACACACTCCCTTCCCAGTGGAAACGATTAAGAAACATAATCCTCTAAATGAGGTGGGAACCTGACGGTTCTTCCACTACGTGTGGTTTGCTTGTGGTTGTTAGAGGACGAGATTTGTTCCTGGGGTTCGCACTGAGGGTGTGAATCTGTGTCAACCCTTGGTTTGTGAGTATCAGGCGAATGCTCGGTATTGTCCTGTATAGTAAAGCATGGCTTTAGCCTATCAATTGAAATTCTTTTGACTTTTCCATTGATTTCAATATCAAAGTATTTCGATGTTCGGAGCTTGACAACGTAAGGACCAAGATAAACTGGTTGCAATGATGAAGTGGCAGCATTATTGTAGATGAATACATGCGAGCAATTCGAAAGTTGTTTTGAAACAAATACGGCTTTAGTGCCATGAGTAGTCGTTGCAGAAGGTTTCATGCTACGTATGATACTTTGTAGCCTATGCACGAAGTCTGAGTGCGTGACATTAGGGATTTTAGTAACAAATTCTCCAGGTAAACAGAGAGGACTTCCGTAAAGAAGCTCAGCTGAAGAATATCCGATATCTTCTTTTAGTGCCGTACGTAATCCGAGAAGAACAAAAGGTAAAGCGTCTACCCAAGATTTATTTTGTTGCAAATGGCATCTCAGGCTGGCTTTTATAGTTCTGTGTTGACGCTCAATCAGTCCGTTCGCTTGTGGATGGTAAGCAGTTGTCCTAGAGGTTTGAAATCCCAAATATCTGCTCAACGATGAGAAGAGTTGGCATTCAAACTGGCGTCCTTGATCGGATGTAATGCGTTGTGGTACGCCGAAACGAGAAAACCAGGTTGAAATCATGCCTTTTGCTACTGTTTCTGCTGATTGATCCGTCATAGGTAGTGCTTCAACCCATCTTGAAAAACGGTCAATCATCGTTAGCAAGTATCTGAAACCTTGGCAAGGAGGCAAGGGGCCAACAATGTCGATGTGAACATGTTGGAAGCGTTCGGGTGGGACCTTGAAGTCCATCAGAGGGGATTTTGTATGTTTCTGAACTTTGGATCGTTGGCAATCCACACATGCCCTGCACCATAATTGGCAATCTTTATTGATACTTGGCCATATGAATCTTTTCGTGATTAGTTTCCTTGTGCTCCTAATCCCTGTATGTGAGAGGCTATGAATAGCGGAAAATATCTGTCTTCGAAATTTTAAGGGAATGTATGGACGGTTACTGGGTGTAGAGACATCACAATAAATCGATTTGTTGGTTTCCGGAATGGGAATTTCAACCATTTTCAGTCTTGGATTGTTTTTCAAAATTATTAAATCATCATCGTTTTGAAAGTCTGCCATGGTTGAGTAATCGATTGGAGATGGTGTGGAGATGGCATTAATTCTAGAGAGAGCATCGGCCACAACGTTCTCTTCTCCAGCGACGTAGCGAATATCCGTTGAAAATTGAGCAATGTAACTCAATTGTCTGGCTTGTCTAGGGGAAGCTTTGTCCAGCTTTTGCTGAAAAGCGAAGATGATAGGTTTGTGGTCTGTGTAGATGGTGAAAGACCTTCCTTCCAAAATGTGTCTAAAATGCTTAATAGCAGTGTAGATTGACAACAGTTCCCTGTCATAAGCGCTGTATTTTTTCTGAGCGTCGATTAAGGAGCGTGAAAAGAAGCTTAATGGGCGCAATTCTCTATGTTCGATTTGATGTATGACGGCCCCAATGGCTGTATCTGAAGCGTCACATGTCAGAGATATATTAGCATCAGTAGAGGGATGAACAAGCATTGTAGCATGACAAAGCGCTTCCTTGAGCTTTCTGAACGCATTGCGGGAATCTTCGGTCCATACTAGAGGTATTTTGCTATTTTTGCATTTTCCGCTGAGTAATGAGGTCAGAGGCTGCTGAAGCTTGGCGCAATTTGGGATGAAACGATGGTAAAAATTTATCATCCCTAAGAATCTGCGCAAGCTGGTGGATGATGTGGGCTCAGGTACGTTTTGTATGGCATCAACCTTCATCGGGAGAGGTCTTATTCCTTCAGTTGTTATTTCATATCCCAGATATTTAAGTTTGGAAGCTCCAAAAACACTTTTTGCAATGTTGATACATAAACCATAGTCGTTTAATCTTCGAAAAACTGCGTATAAGTGTTCACGATGTGATTTTTCATCTGGCGAAGCAATTAGTATGTCATCTAAGTAGCAGAAAGTGAAATCTAATCCTGATAACACCATATTCATGAAACGTTGAAATGATTGTGCCGCATTGCGCAAACCAAATGTCATGAATGGAAATTCAAACAGCCCGAAAGGAGTTATAATGGCCGTCTTTGGGATATCTGCTTCGTGCACTGGGATTTGTTGATAGGCTCTAATTAAATCAATGGACGAAAAAATTCTCTTTCCATGCAGAATAGAACCACAGTCAGTGAGAAATGGTAAAGGATAACGATCGGGAATGGTGATATTATTAAGGGCCCTATAGTCCCCACATGGCCTCCAATCACCTGATTTCTTTAGGGTAAGATGGAGAGGACTGGCCCAACTACTTTTGGATGGTCTGCAAAGACCTTGTTGCAACATAAAATCGAATTCAGCTTTTGCTGCTTTTAGTTTTTCTGCTGATAGCCTTCTGGCTCTGGCTGTAACAGGTGCACCTTTAGTCTCAATGAAATGCGCGATGTTGTGACTCTTGATTTTATTATTGGCGAGTGTTGGGCGCAAGAGGTCTGGAAATTCTTTGAGGATGGCTTCGTACTGATTTTGTACTGTGTTTAATGTTGGCGAAACCGCACCGTAGCCCGGGTCACCAATAGAGGACAATGAAGTGATTCCATCGATTAATTTACGATTTTTACTGTCAACCAAAAGGTGAAAGTGAGACAAAAAGTCAATACCTATTATTGGTTTATTTACGTCAGCTATCACGAAAGGCCAATTGAATGATCTTCTTAGTCCTAAATCCAAATTTAGTAATTTTTGTCCATAAGTCTTAATTTTGGTTCCATTTGCAGCGAAAAGTTCCAGCTTCGCAACAGACCGCTTTTCTTTTGGTTGTGGTGGAATCACGGAAATTTCAGCACCTGTATCGATTAAAAATTGAGTCGCACTCTCCTTGTCGCGAACAAAAAGACGACACAGCTCCACCCCTTGGTTCTCTGTCGTCCGCGAGAGCCGGGGATCTAGTTTTCCCGTTGGTGGAAGTTGGTCTCGTTTGGCCAGTCGCAAGGTTTATTACATTTAAAAGCTCTTTCGCCAAACTTTGAATGGTAATAACATATACTGCTTTCTGCACTATTACCCCTTCTTCTAGAATTGCTTCTGGAACGGTATCTGAACTGTTGATGCCCTGTAAGTTGCTTTTTATTCAGTTCGCTAACTTGCAGTGATAACTCTGATATCTGTTCTTGTAGTTTAACTAAAATACTGTCGTCCCTAGAGCTAGCTAAAGCAGCATTTTGAAGCGGTGTGGCTTTTATTTCCCAGATTTTATCAGCCATTGTCGCCAATTTCGACAAATCGTCACCGCTGATTGATAAAATACTTGACATCGCCGTTGGTAATCTTTGCAGCCAGAGAGTTTTAAGAAAAGTTTCACTTACTTTATCGGAAGCCAAATTCCTCATCTCACATAATAGCTGAGAAGGTTTATTATCACCCAATTCCACTTCCGTTAATAATTTGCGGGTTTTTTGAGTTTCAGTTTCCGCGAAGATAGAAATGAGTCTGTCTTTTATGGCGATATATTTGTCATCTTTTGGTGGATCGATTAGGATATCCGACACTTGACATAGAATTTCAGCTTCAATTGAGCTAACGACATAATCATACTTTGTTTGGTCTGTCGTTATTGCAGAATTTCGAAATTGAGCTTCTAGTTGCAGGAACCATATCTTTGGATCCGGTTTCCAAAACGGTGGAACTTTGATGCTAACCCTAGCAATGGTAGATGACGAGGTGTCGCTTTTAGACTCATCTACATTTGCCATTTTCCTTTACGAAGTGATCACGTCCGGTTGTCACCAATGAAGGAGCTGTTTTAGGCTGAATAATTTTCCCTTCAATATTTTTCAATCTTTAGCAAGTAAAATAAATGATGACAGGAATAAGGAAATAACACAAACAATTTATTTTACACTTTTTGGAACAGCAACAAAAACATGATGCCACTCACCACAAAACAAATATATATATACAAGAGATTGGAAATTAAATTAAAGAGGGAACATAGAGCACGCTACAAACTCAAGTGCTGATAAAATTATTGCTAAAAGTTACCTTTCCTTACGAGAGCAACAATCAAGCCTAATAGCTGAAAGGCACAACAAAATGATTTTTATTCTTAAAGGCTTAAAAGCTTTATGAAGTTCCCTCTAAAATATCCTTTTATGCGCAAATTATCAATAAAGCTTTTATAGAAATAAGCTATTTCGTAACAATGCATACATTAAAGATTAAAATTGACAAACTATCAATAATTTTCAAATCCGTCGATTGTAAAGATCTTATTTTTGTGAACTTGAAACATTTCTATGTTACATTTATTGGATTTATTAATTAGTTTTATGGAATTTTCGGTACATTCTGAGAAAAATTAGTTCAATATTGGTGCCTTCATTCTTAATTCTAAGAAAATTTACAACAACCATAATAAGCTGTTGACCCGTTTTCCGTTGAATTTAAATCATAATATTGTGCAATCAAATTTAGAAGTTTGATAATAGGGTTCGACTTAGCACCATATTAAGACTGCATCAAATTTGAACAACATTATGGTTCAAAACGATCCGAAGTTCGTAAAAATGCAGATAAATAATTATTAAATCTATTTTTCTTATTTAGGAACGATAGTACAACTAAGTTTATGACTTCCTAAATTGTAGGGTAAGCTAACCAGTGAAGAAACACTTAAGCTTCGCTTGCCTTTTAAAAAATCATATTAATTTCAAAATTCGTAATTTTAGTTAAATGACAGTGTCAACATATTTGTTACTAATTGCAAATTATGTAAAAAAAAATTTAGAGAACTTACATTATATTGCTTTAAAGTTTTGGAGGTTCAGATAACAAGTAGTAAGAAGACCAAGTGAAGGAACAGCTCTTACCAGTGAGTGAACACCCAGTAAAGGAACACTTAATTTTGGTTATTTTTTAATGCTCTTTATGAATTTATAAGCCATACAAATATTTAAAAACAAGCCTATTCTTGAAATTATAACATGTAAATACTTGGAAAATGATAACTTTTTTTTGTAATCATGAATTGAAAATTAAAGTGTCAACATATTAACACATACTGTTCATTCACTGGGAAATCTATGCCCAGTAAAGGAACATGCCTGTTCTCTCACTGGTTAGAAGTTGTTTTTCGTATTTTTAACATACTTTAGATGCGGAACATCACTAAAGGTACAAGAAAATTAAAGTTTATCTTTTATTTTCATTAACTTAGAAAAAAACAGTAAAGGAACACTTGTTCCTTCTCTGGTTTTTCATCGTTTGGTGATCCAGTGAATAAGCACCCCCTTATCTCAGTACTTTATGCTATGATGCTTAAACAAAAAATAAAACGTAACTTAAATAACTACATTTTGAATTCTCCTTTTCGCAGTGAGAAAAATAAAACTATTACATGCAATAAATTCCACTTCAGACATATAAATACAAACACTCACCTTACAATTTTTTCAAAGAAACAAGGTGTTACAGAGATAATAACAAACATGTTTCTGGCGGAAACACCAAATAGCTCTATAATTTTTATTGGTTATGATTTTGGTATAATTAACAAAAAAATAGGGTTTTATAATATGTGATAATATTTGGTAAATATAGTTAAATACGGTAATTTCATAATTATATTTTAGAGCATAGCATAAAAACCATTTTTTCGGTATAATTCTCTTTAGTTTTGAATTTTTATTAAATGTGTGGAAATGAGAAGAATAATTTTGAAAACCAGATTTTCTGGTAAACCATTACCATATGAAAAGAAAAATTATCAAATGAATGGTTTAAGTACTGTATAGTTTAGTTTTATTAATAAAATTATACACAGTATAATACAATGCGGTAATTTTACCAGTATTTTCTTCTCTGTCTAAAGTTTCGCTACATAAATTTTCAATAAAATATTATTTTTATTAAAAATGCAAATTTAAGCACCTATAAAACATTAAATTCTGGAGAATTTTTTGTATTATTATTATTCAAGTCAAATATATTATTTTAAGAAAATAATAAATGGGACTACAGCCTTGTTTGTTCTACTTGTTTATTCAAATAAAATTGATAGTAAAAATAAAACCATTATTTTATCGCTTCCGTGTTAGCTACAATTGACTACGAAAAAAATACGAACGATATTATTGTTGCTAACTTTTCTTTTCTCAGAAAATGCTTTAATAAAATTAATACCTTTATTATAAACTCTAGCCGACCGGCCTGTGTAGGGGTTAGGGAACTTCCCTTGCATCAGAAAGGTTCTGGGTTCGAATCCCGGGCAAGGCATGGATGTTCTTTCCTTCTCTGTACTATCTGTCCTTACTGTGAGAGCAACGTTGGCCCACCTAATATAGTGCCCCTGAAAGAGGGGCCAACAAATCTGCCCTTAAGGTGCCGGTATGACCTAGGTCATTATCCAGGTGGGCATTGGAGAAAAAAAATTATAACCTCTTCTTTCATCGTATTTGATAACGCGAGTTAAATTGTATAAATGCGCAAAAAAATTTTCCTAAAATATTATACCGAATATTATACCGATAGTTAAATAACCCATTTATCGTCTGAATAGAGCAAACTATTATAAAATATCACGAAAAACTAATTTTTTCACATTTGTATCCAATATATCAGAAGTAGGGGAGAGTCGGGTAGCTCCGCCCAGCGGGTACCCCCGCCCAACGTCAATTTCATATGTATAGAATATTTTCTCAAGTCAATGTGCCATCGGACATTAATTGTTATATTAAAAAGAGATTATTTTCAAAGTTTCAAGTATTTATGCAGCTGTTAACATGGTAAACAATAGTTTTGAAAATATGTTGAATACAGTATTCATGAAGTTAAGAAAAATTGGTTGAATGTTTCGCTTAAACTTCATTTTAATACTTATAAAATAATTTTTTCTACACATACAGCATTAAAGTATGTAGTCTTAGGTTTAATTTGCACGAAGAAAGAAGTTTATTTTTGAAAAATTGTTCGAGTAATTACAAATTTACAAAAAAAATTGAATTTTGGGTACATGAATGTCAGGTATCACAGCCCAAGTTTATTTCGTTGATAAATGTACGGTTGCAAAGATTATTATTTTATTGCTTCAAATTTGAATGTTATATGCATTTTTAACAACAAATATTGTTGTTATTAAATGATTGTTATTAAATGATAGAATTCACTAAAAGTACATAAATATGTAATAAATAAAATAATTTTTTGATAAAAATGATAAATGAGGTTTATCTATTGTCAATACATTGTTCACTTTCATTTACTCCTGAAAAAACAGCCAAAAAACATAATTTTTGTAACTGGGCGGGGCTACCCGACGCATTTTGAAAAGAGCTGAAAAACATGTTTTTTTAAATTTCTATTTTTTTAAGTTAAACTATTCTTTTTTTGGTTTATTCTCTTTGCATTATTTAATTATATGGTCAAACAATAGAAACATACAAAAATATTGATTATTACTCAATATTATACAGAAATATGAGCAATACTCCTTAAGTGAGCGGGGCTACCCGACTCTCCCCTAAATAAGACTAGGCCAGAAATTCCAACCAAAAAAAGGTTTTTTAAGTCTAAGTAAATTACTCTGGGATAAGCAGTGCCAATGAAATAATTATTCGTAGATTTTATAATATTAACAATAATTTGGAAAAACTCATTTATAATCAACATTTCATCTTTAAATTTTATCATATTCCGATGTGCCATGTTATGTCCGCCAGTCATGTTTTGCAAACAAAAATTACAAATTTACTCTCTGCTTTAAAAAAGTTGCTCCATCAGCACTTGCACTCTCCAAACAGATGTCAAGTTCTCAAAACAATTTATTGGACAAAAATGAAATACGTCATTAGTAGTTCTCTCCATTAAAGAAAATTCTTTTTAAAAAGTCCCAAAGCAACTTCATGTACAATAGTTCAAGTTATCAGCTGCCAGGCTGAGTATTTCGATTAATATATAACTCAATAGAAATGAAAATTGGAAAAGACACTTTCGCATTTAATTGCTAAAGCAGGAAGGTGATTTCACTCGGTGAAAAAATTCGAAGATTCTAGAATTTGCCCTCTGAACTAATCAAACTTTTGAGCGGTATTGCTTCGAATTAAGGAAAAGTCTTTGACAACTCAAATAACGGAGCGTTCGGTGAATTTGTTGTAATAGCTAAAATCGGGAAGCAAAAATAAAGTGTTTAAAATAACAAATTCATCAGTATTTTTTTTCTAAGTTTGCTAAATGACAACTACTATGGGAATGAAGAATTATACACTTCTAAAACCAAACTACATTATTAAATTCCACGAAAAAATAATATGTTTGATACATTTAAATAAAAATAAATCGAAATGAGATTTATAAAAGTCCCTTTTTTCACTTCTAACAATTGCAAAATTGTTTTTTGCTGAGATGATATTTTATCTTGTTCGTATTAAAACTTTCTTTTTGAAAAGATCTTCAATTTTTATAAAGGTCGCTTTTAATGGGCGTATTTCTTTATTTTCAGATTTAATGCTTGTCAGCATGTTTATCCAAACTTGAAAATTTATAAAAATGTAGCTATCTAAGAAATACTCACATTTCCAGATCCCTTTTTTAAAAAAATGAAATCTATATCGTCTTCGCAAGAAAAAAAAGTTAACATTTCCTCAAAACTTCATTCAAATTTTTTTCGATTTGTGATTTGAAAACTAATAAGTGCTACTTATTTGCGTTTGAGATACATAAAAATCATTAACATTCACTTCGTTTTTAATGTCTCTGCAAAAGAAAGCCAAACTAGTTTTAATAGAATCTCTTCGATCATTTGAAATGCAATTTAGTTTTTTTTTCCTGTAAAAAGAATTAAAAAGATGAAAAGTAACTTTATTGCAAGAGGACTTCTTATAATTATTTCCCGAATTAGACTTTAAAATTATAAATGAAAACTATACATACTTGAATGCTTGAGAAAAAAAAATTATTTTTCGTAACTCGCTTGAATGACTTTATAAGCTTAAAAACCTTTTTTAATTTAAAGAAAGAAGCTATAAACTTAAGTTATCATCATTGAATATTATTTTTTTATACATAGCACATTACTATGGCAACTTTTACAGTTAGCTATACTTGATAAATCCAAAGTATAATGATAGAAAAGAGCACGAGATGAAAGGGAGTGATTCATTGATTTAGTAAATATATAAGTGTATTAGTGAATAAACGAATCAATGAATCCGCATATTAGTGAATCATTGAATTAACACAGTGAGCAGCCAATCAGTGAAGCAAGGAATATCAATTAGGAAATAAGTAAAAAAAATCATAAATCTTTGACACGTGGTAAGGAAGTGAAGAACCACAATTTTTATTCCTTTTTTCAAATTACTTTTATAAATTTTCTAAACGAAACTTGTTTGGAGGTTATATATCTCTTCACTATTCTTGTTCACTTGCTGAAATTATCAGAAAATACTTCGGATATTTTATTATTTTACCTTTCGAAAATGAAGCGATGATTAATCGTTCTGTTATTTTTAAAAGTGAAATAAGTCCATGCACTGTTTAGCAAGGTAGTCTGCTAGCCGATTACCAGCAACACCCCAATGTCCCAAAATCCACTGCAAAATGACTTTTTTTGAAAGAACATACACCTCCAGCAGGAGCTTTTTAGCATTTGAAGATGTCGGCGGAGGCAGGGCTTGTATGAGAATCCACTGCGCAAAATTGCCGCCTTGGAGTCACAAGAGATAACAGCATTTGTGAAACTCTTCCAGAGGCTAAGCAACTGCGACGAGGTTCGAGGTTAGAATACCTTTAGGGCCGGGCTAATTATGGGAGGTTTTCGTTGTTTTCCTTTTCGTGTCACGCAAATGCTGGTTAGCTACATCGAAAAGTCCTTCTCGAAAACAAGCTTATCCGAATGTTTGATCCAGGTGTTCTTGGTTGAGTTCTAAATTTTTAGGCTACGGAGTTGAACATTGGTAGTCGTAAACTTTGAATAGGGTCAAATGCTCAACGCCGGTTATAAAATAAAATAAGATAAAAAAAATTCCTTAAATCCAAGGAGACTTCTCTAAAACGAGAAAGGCAACCAAGTAATCATAGTCTCTTTTTTTTTTTTTTGGAAAGTATTTATTAACACTGATATGATAGACTTCATTTGAATAGCTTGAATGCTAACTGTCCAAGTTACAACGATAAAAACCAGTTAAAATTACGGTGGGTTTCAGAGATTTTCTTAATATTTAAGTTAGAGAGAATCCGTAGTTTCATTACGAAATGAAATTTCTGAAGGTATATGAAGAATTAGAGCATTAAGTTACCTGCATTATTCGAAGACATGTTGAAAACTGTTAATTTCTTACAGATATTTATGAAGGGTAAATTTTAATCAGCAGTTAACCATACATTTTAACCCTGTTCAACAACATTTACTTCATATGAAAATGCTTTTTTACAAGCAATTTTCCAACATGCCATGAGGAACTGAGTACGAAATAATGCCAGTTAAAAAAAAAAATTGTCAATACAATAAATGGTATTTTATTTCTAATATAAAATACAAAAACATTCTGATTGTTTTCTATTAGTTAAAATCATTTTTTAAAAATCTAGCGATTATTAATGTGAAAAGAACTCCAAGGGTGGTTGTAGTTAATGTCTAAGTAATTACCGTAGTACATCCTAAAGCATTTTTCCTAAAATTTATATATTTTAGATTTCGTTATTCTCTTGCGTATATATTCTATATAGGTTTTTGTGTATATATTTTGAAAAGTTTCTAAAAGCATCCATGATGAATATAATAATTATTTTTAAAATCCGTAAATAACGAAAATCAAAATAATATTCCCATGAGGGGTCGCTAACTAATATTTAAGCGAAAAATAAAAGTGATAACTAGATTTTACAAATCAGTATTGAAGAAATCCGAATTAAAAAATATCAAAATCAGTTTAATTTTCCAATAGATCGTTGCACTTTTTCTCGGTTTCCTCTGAAAAATAAACAGATTTTGATGTTTTTAATTTCGCTTGCCTCGTTAGTTAATAGTTACGTTTTTTTTATAGTACTTGCTTTTATACTTGTTTAGATATTCATTTACGACCCAAGTTTGTATATTGTGCTATTTTGCGCTTGACAAGGATTCCAAAAAACATATATTAAAAGTAGTAATTATTGAACACCCTGTATATAACATCATCAGTTACAACACTTTAAATGCTACGCATCGCACTAGTTTTGAATGATAATTCAAAATTTATAACTGAAATAATATCTACTTCGTAAATCTGAAAACTTCATCAAGGAATATACTCGGAAAAAAAAACTCTCTTGAATTTTATTCAAAGTCAAAATTTTTAAGAAATACGTTTCAAAAAGTTGCATTGAAATTTCGTATTTATTGAAATGAGAGCTACATTATTATTATTGTTAATTTATTTCCCATTTGGTTTAATTCTTTCTGTCTTCTTTTTCTGAGCGGATGTTGACTAGAGATTTATCCTCGGAAAACATGATTCCGCTCTTTATCATCCCCATCCTTTCTCACTTAACCTTTTCTTTCTACGTCTAGAACTCGTTTGTGTTTGCTCCCATCAACAGATTTCTGATTCTTTTATTATCACTGATTTAGACTTGTGTAAATAAAGTAAATTAACATCCAAGGCATCCAGCATCAATGTTTAGGAAATTTGGATGTTTACATAAAGAATGAAGCGCATACATCAATTTTTAATCGCATAATTTAAATATCTTTCGAACATGAGCAAAATTATGTGAGCTTATTAAAATTGTTTTCGCTGCAAATTATTCTTACTATACCACTCCGAAATAGTAGTTGATGAGGTATTATGAAAAATATAGCGAAAAAGTCAATTTATACAGTTTAGGGTTTTATATTTAGCAATGTTTAAACAATCAGTTGTTTCTTACAACAACTGTCGAATTTACAAAATTTTATGTCTAGTGTGAGCTTTCATACATCGGACAAACTTAAGAAGTACACTAATATCAAAAAACTTCGAAACTACATCAAGGATCATGAACTTTCGGAAAATTCCGGTAAACTTACCGTAATGTATGATAATAACATTTCTGGTAAAAAAAAAGCCATAATTCTGGTATTAAAGACCAAAATATATGGCATTTAAAACATTCACTTCCTAATTTTTTTGTTCACATCCTAATGGTTTATCGGAAATTCTGGTTTTCAAAACGATATTTTTTATTACCACACATATAGTGAATAATACAAAACTGAAAATAAATTTATCCAAATAAATGGCTTTTATTTTAAGGTAAAGTAATAAAATTACCAAATTTTGTGATATATTATAAAAGATTATTTCATTGTTAATTTAAACAAAATCATTACCAAAGCGCTTCAGTAAAAATTACCGAGATATAAAATTACCGAGATTTTACAATTTACCGTGTTTCTGGTCCCGTGGAACAAGAAACACGGTAAATTGTACCATGTCCTGGTAGTTTTGACCATACTTTTTTCGCAGTATACCTTTCATCTATCACTAAATATCGCAGGACAGAAGGTCATAGGTTTGATTTTTCCTGACCTAATATTATTTAAAATGTATTTCGTGCATTGGCTTGGATTTCTGAGAGAATTACTGCTGCTATAAAACCTACGATCTTATCTTAAGTTTATGATCTTAATATTTTACCATATTTTTAAAATAGTTAGAAATCATTAATTTCTTCATTTTGTTGTCAAATAAATGTTTGTTACTCTTTAACTGTATATTTATTTCAATTAGTGTGACGTAATCTCTGTTGAATCGTCATCATTCTGTTTATCATTTCTGTATTTTTTTTCCTTCGATTTGTCCTGGTGGGGAAGCTATGTACATGTTACAGTGAATGACGGAAATCAAAAGAATGTCGACTTTCACTGGTGAATGTCAACAATCACATAGTCGCTTTGGTGAATGCCTGAAATATTTATTATACTCGATTTGATATTAATTTATTCGTTAATATTATTATATTTATTCGATGTTTTAATATCTGCAAAGGATAGGTAGGAGAAGCATCAGTGTTCGGAGTACCGGTTAAATGTATAGGCAGTGGCACTTGACCTTAAAAAAACATTGATGTAAGGAATACCGGGTAGTGGCACTGAACCTAAAAAAACATCAGTGTTGGGTATACCGCGGGCAGTGGCACTTATCTAGACCTAGTATATATTTCAGACATTTACCAAAGCGACTATGTGATTGTCAACATTCAACCTTGGAACGGTGAAAGTCAACAGCCACCAATTTCTGACATTCACAGTAACACATCTTCGTGACATCAAAAGACGTTTAGGTTTTGATAAAATTTTATCATTTGAGATTTTAAACGTTGTTTTTAATCGATGTCGCACTTTATTTCATTTCGAAATTAAATATTTTTATAATATAATATATTAAACTTTGGATTCGTTAATGCTTTTAAATATTTTATAAATGCGGCACATAACACAAAAGGAATGAGTTATAAAAATTAACTTAGCCATATTATACAAAAAATTTCATCTTCATAAAATGTGAAAAATGTGACAGACATGAAAGATATTAAAATAATAATAAACTCATAAATAAATTTAAATTTTCTCTGGATCAAATATTTGATTTAAATTATACAACATGATATGAATACTTTAATAACACATTCCCAATTATTCAAAGCAAAACTTTAAATCGTACGCTTATGTTATTAGTAAAGCATATTCTCTAAGAAATTACATCATTTCATTTTGTGGAACAATAATTTTGTAATTTTTAATTGGTTAAATATTAAATTTATTCCTCGTTGTTAGGAAAAAGAGAGACATCCGCAAAGAGGTATCTAGGGTTTGAGGCATTAAAATCACACTATCCAACCATATATCTAGAAAATTAAATTGCCTTAGAGATGTGTCAAGCTTAAATAGATTTCGGAACCAATTACTCTACGGCCAATCATATCTGAGTTAGAATTTGTAAAACAAACATGGCTCTTATACATTTGATTCCAACATTATATAGGAAGGCTATATTTTCTAGAAAAGTACAAGCTTAGCAATTAAACTACACTGTTAGAATAGTTAAATAAAAAAAATTTTATTTGTTATTTTACCTTATTCAAACAAAACAGTCAAATAACCATAAATAAAATGGTATTCAAACTGTTAACTGTAAGAAAAACCTTTAATTAACTGAGTTCACCTAATAGGGTTAAACAAAAATAATTTCATCTCACCAACTAAGCCCACCAAATGAAGTCACTTAGTTTCTTGTAGTTGGGTACATATTATTCGAATACTATAATCTCATTCAGCCATAGATGGCAGCACCATAAAACTGATAAACTGTCTATAATGCCCAATTAAATTTTTTTTACGGTTTTTTAACCATACTAGTTGTAAACAGTTTAAAAACCATACAGTTAAAAAATGTTCCTTACCGTTAACTTTACGGTTAGTTGGATAGATTGACTTCTGCCGGTTATTTTTTACTATAATAAATTTATAGTAAAAAAGAAAATTCTAACAGTTTATGCAAAAGTCAAAATTTTCAAAATTATCAAATTTTTGTAAAAAAAAAAAATTGTTTTATTATTTTAGTTTAAACACTTGTTTCGAATCATATATGGTTTAAGATACAATTTAATTTTATAATTTACTGTGCAAAATATTTGTTTCCTAGGGAATTTAACTCTAGCTCTAAGCTTGGTTAGCTGAAAAGCTCGGTTTATTTTCAACGAAGCGCTTTGGTAATGATTTTGATAAAAATTTAGAATAAAATTTAATTTTATAATATGTGAGAAAATTAGGTAAATTTGCTAAAACTATACGTAATTTAATCGCGATGCCTTAGAGCATGGCTTAAAAAACATTTATTCGATTAAATTTTCTTTCCAGTTTTGTATTTTTTACTATTACAGTAATAAAAACTATAATTTTGCACCGAAAAAAATAGAAACGAAAAACTAAGAATTTTAATAGCGTAAATTTTGGTTTTATAAACCAAAATTATGTAGTTGTTTTTAACCATAAATGTCACTAACATTCAGTTTTTTTCTCCGCTTGGGATTTGAGATAATAAAACTACTTTAATCAACCCCATTTCCAAAGTTAATTTGTTTTTAGAATTCTAACAGAATTCGAACCCATAGCCAAACAGTTAATTGCATCAAAATTTTAATTTGTGGACCATACATTATATCTAAACCATTCGATCTTATGATGATTTCCAGTCACGACCGAACTTTGGGAAAGGTGATTTGATATTTTATTTATTTGTTCATTTAATTTATTTAGTTATTTAGTTATTTTATTCATTTATTTTATTTTTTTATTTATTTATTTACTCATTTATTTATTTATTTAATTAATTAATCATTTATTTATTTATTCCGCTGATAACAAGCTTTTTCGGGTGAGAAAAGTAATATTTATTTAGAAAATACATACCCTGCGGTTTCACTCTGTGTTGAGAATATTTTCTATTATTCTTTTATTATTTTGTCATTCCGCTTTAATTATTTGCTGTACTTCTTATACTGCTATTGCGCAATATAAAGTAAGAATTTTTTATTATTTTTATATTATAAAGACAACGTTATTCCTGACACACATCCAGCATTACTATACTATAACTATAAATTTTTTCATAACTATAGAATAATGATTATATAGGTATCTCGCCATAAAAAGGGCTTTATTCTAACGATGTAAGAACTAGTTCAAGTTTATTCTAAGAAAACTGAATTAATCAATTTCGCGGTCTTAAAGTTAATGGTTTTAAAAAATAAAATGTTTTTAACTTTTTAGCGAAAAAAGGCTGACTTTGAAATACCTCATTTTAATCGTTAAATCATTCCTTATTAATGTAATATTATAAATAATGCTTAACGTGGTAATTTTAATAATTCGAGCTAAAACTTTTCAAATTTGTTTCGTTTTTGGTTGTTTCATTTACTTTTGTAAAAATTTTAGCATTTATTCTTAAAAATATTTTCTAGCGATTCTTAAACAAAAATAACACTTAAAAAACACTTCAAAGAAATTCCTATTTTATTTACCTATCCTTTCATTGATAATCATTAAAGTATAAGGCTTGCCTAAATGAATGAGTGCTTGACCTAATTACATAAATATTATAAAAATTGAGGTATAATATTTTTCGGTAAAAATGGATTTTAGAATAAAATTTATTTTACGAATGATGCACTCAAATTTCTAGAGACTTTATACCGTAATTTGGTCCGGATTTATTTTTACATTTTTAAAAATCATGCTTATTTTTCAGAAAAAAATTTTTCCTTTGAACTTCTAGCTAACTATTTCTTAAATAAAAGTTTTTTCAGCATTAGAGCAAGAAAATGAGTAAATTGTTTTAAATAACCTAAGCTATTAGATTTGCTAGTAGGGGCAGACCGATCTGCGTAGGGGTCAGGGAATTAGCCTTGTATCAGAAAGGTCTCGGGTTTGAATCCCGGACAAGGCATTCATGTCCTTTCATTCTCTGTACAATCTGTCCTTAGTGTGGGAGCAACGTTGACCCACTAAAACGGTGCCCCTGAAAGAGTGACCAACAGATCTGCCCTTCAGATGCCTGTATTGTCGAAATGTCATTCCCCAGGTGGGCATTGAAAAAATAAATTTCTGATTTCCATGAACGTATTACGACAAATAACACATTTCCCTAATTATATTGATATTTGCGTAGCCTTCTCATACGTGTTTGTGAGATAATTACTATCTATTCCTTCGAGATTTATCATATAATAGGAAGGAAAAACTTCGAAACTAGAAATTTTAATTTTTGACCTATGCTATTTAAATATACATTTTTTTTGCATTTTTCAGAAAACAAAAGATGCTTTTTAATTCAATTTGCTTCAGTTTAAATAGTATTTCTGTCAGTTTTGAAAACATTAACTAGATTTATTTAAATATGGTTATTTTCATTATATTTTCCTATTAAACTACTATAACATTTTTACTAGAAACACAACAAAGTACATATTATTCTTGGGAATAAATTACGTAGTTTCATAACAATTACTTTGTGTTTTGCGTATAATCCTTTGAGAATTAAATGGAAACAAATACTTCCCAAGTGTTATTTTTTGGTAAATTTTTATTTCTCTGCAAAATACAAATGTTTCAATTCTATGGAAGAGTTAAAAACTTCATTTAATATTTATTAAACTTGAAGTTTTTTTTTCTTATCGTTATTATTCGTAACTAATCCTATACAGCCTAGTCCATTATAGCACCCTTATTATATATTTTTGAAATTTCTCTGAAAATAAAGTCGAAGAAGTTCACGCGTTAAAGGTCGAAAATATTTAAGCGAGGAAAACATGAACTGCTATTGAAATTTAACGAATGTCGTTAACCGTGGGATATTTTCGTGGTTTTCGTCACCGTGTAATGCAAATGTGCGTTAGTTCCAACAAAAAGTACTTCAAAAATACAAGGGTACGGAACATTGACAGTCTTGAACTCAGGATTAGGTCGACTGATCAACACCGGTCATAAAATGAAACAATTAATTTGATAAGAATTCGTAAAATGTATGTGTCAAGAGTGTTGATCTAAAAACACCCTGTATTTTTTTAAAAATTTGTGTAGCATTCAATATTTTGGAAACTTTTTATTTATGAAAACGTATTTAAATATTATAATTTAGAACATTTGCTATATTGCGGAATGATCTAACTAAAATAAACTAGTAACAATGTAAAATTACTTAAAAATGATCTAAAAAAGATTTAAAAATAATATTAAAATCAAATTGTGTGTTTACAGAGCAGCACTTCATCAGGGGACAAAGTGTATTAGTGTAGTAATGGTTATTTATTTGACAGGGGATTAGTGTAGTAATGGTTATTTATTTTTCATACCTGCTGTTTAATAATTTTGACTTAAGAATTTGAATTTATATTTGGACTAACTAGAATAAAGTAACATTTTTCGTATAAAAATACTTTGGAGATTTCATTTTGTTTTACAAATATTTTCTTGTTCTCAATGTTGCTCCCAAGCAAAAAACAATTGATGCATTTTACTAAAATCTATTCCCGATTTACCAGAAATGGTTTTATTAGTATTGAGCAGTATGACGCTATTTTTTAGTTAACTACTTTTTCGATTGTGCTTTACTGCTCACTTGCTAATAATTAGTTACTTTAGTTACTACAGAAACAAGTTATATAAGTATAATGTATATGTTATTTTTATTTATTTATTTATTTATTGATTTATTTATTTATTTATTTATTCATTTATTTATTTATTTATTCTTAAAAAATGGTAAAAATCATTATAATGCAAAAGTAAGTTTGTTTTCTTGGTGTGCTTAATAGTAGAAAGTAATAAAGAATATAATTAGTAAGCTTAAAATCCAATAAAGATTAACGAAAAACTATGTAAACAAATGAGAAAAAAGAAAAATAGTTTTAAAAAAATTTTAACATTAAATTGTTTTTAAAAAATAATTTGATTTTTTGCAATAAAGAAAAAATAAAATAAGACTAAAGCAAGTATTAGAGAACAAAATAAAGTTTAATTACATTAAATATTTTTATATTTATTTCTCAGTAATAAAAAAAACATTAAAAAGTTTGGAATCCACTTGCTCCTATTATCCTCCCCGATACTTAAAAATATTTTCCGAACTTTTAAGTACTTAAGCCTTTAAACATAAATGAGGCTGTCAATGAAAAAAAAGGAAAAATTTGATGAAAATAAGTTAAATAGAAAATAAAAACAATGTATAAAAATCTAAATATTTTATTAAAAAATAAAATAAATATATAGATAGAGACAATATGAAAATTAATTTTTCAATGGGTGACTTTTAATTTTTGCTACCAATACATCTTGCGTATCTTTTCTTAAATTGTGTTATTTGTTTCATGCTGTTATGTCGTATTACTTATAAGATACAAAATAAAGGTGATAATGAAATTAATAGAGTAAAATAGGTAAGATAATGAAAGCTATAAAGTAATATATCTTTCATAATCTTGCATATTATTTAATTATTATTATTATATGCCTAATACATATTTCTCATCTAACTTACATTCGGTTATTGGGGCTATGCGTTGATTACTGCTTTTCCGAGTTGTCACTAAAACAAAAATTGTTGTTTCACAAAATAACATTAAATATACGAATTTTTGAAGAATAAATCCAGGTGTAGACTATTCATTGACTTAACGTCACGAGAACTACTCGAAAATGAGAAGAAACTGGAAGTAAAATCGTTTCACTTTTAGCTTGTAAGTGAAATGTTCTTTCCGGGAAGAGTGAAATGTTTTTAAGGCAAGGAACATCCCATTATACATTTCATATCAATTAATAAATCATGGTATTCACGGATCTTTTACTAATCCTAAAACAAGCTAGAAATAAAATAGTTCCAAGATCAATGTGTTTTCTTTACATTTTCGGGTAAGGCTCCTTGTTGGAGTTTTTCTGGACGGTAGGTCAATGGCCCTATTTCAGGCGGAGAGATCCAATCAGTCATCTGAAATCAATTTTGTTCATAGTTTCCTGAAACTCTAAATCTTATACCAATATACGGCTTAAAAACTAAATATTTGACAAAATGGCGGCGATTTTAAAAATAGTTTTCTTATTTTTATATGCTTTTCTTTCTTTCACTTCAGGTCACTTCAAACAATGTTTTTTTTTAAGTTATTCATACTTACATTAAAAAGGAAAATATCTTTTTGTATGGTAGGATTTAATTTCTATCTTGTGCTAGTTTTTTTATTATTATTATTATAATATGGTCGACTTGAAATTATTGGCATTTGTCTCCACTACGAAATGAAAACATTGTATTTAAATTAATGTTTTATAAAATGCATTAATTTACTATCAATAATTTCTATAGTATCTGTCTTTATCTTCCAAAAATTGCATACATGTTTCTCTAGAAATATTATTATTTATCTCTTTTCTAGCACACTAATTGTGAAAGGGGCGTGGCTGAAAATTCTCGTCGTTCCCCCATTGCTCTATAGCAGGGAAGTAACGGGTCCGAATCCCACCGTAACATTGGATGTACCTCAGTGTTATCTTTCTCTAAACCTGTGTTATCTGTTCTTCAACAAAAACTTATGAGCCGTACTCTCAATTGCAAACACAAATTTGCATACGTATGTGAATTAACTATATAAGCTATGTAATTTTTCCAATGTGAAGTGATTCATTGTCCTTTTTGGTGACAAAATATATTCTTAAAAAGTACAATGGATTTTGCTTTGAGCCGTACTTATTATACAAAGCTGAATTTTTAGTAATTATTCAATTCCATATAAGTCTACATTATTATTGCCACCCAAATAGTGTGGTGGGAAGAGTCTTCACCAACCACGGCTGTTGCCATGGTTTTATTCCCAGGCTGGATGTTCGATGGGATTGCCAATCTTGACTTTCTCCAATTCCGTCTTACTCATGTTCAGAAACCACTGAAATGTAGTTTATTGGATTGAACTTCATCCAATCATGTCTCACTGATTCGGAATCCACTCTAATCTAGCGGAGTTCAAAACTCCAAAATTCCACACCGTTGGACAGTGTCATATTGAAGTCGGGTGATTAACAGCACTTTTCTTTTAATCATCATTAAAGAACTATCCCAAGCTGTCACTCATATCTCCTTAATGAAGCTCTACTTCAAGAACTATTAACTATTAAACATATAGTTAAAAATACCATGCAGCCCAGAGAAATGCAACTACAGAGTTGAAATATAACGTAATAAAAAATCATTTTTATTTGTGAACATAACGAGGATGTATTTCAAAATTTCGATTTATTCGAAATTTATTTCAATTTAAATATCTTTTTTCCAAACTTTTGTTAAAGAGATGAGTAGAAAATCTGTGTATCTCTCGAAATTTTTGTTTTTACATAAGCTCCCTTTTTAGGTTGAAAAAAAAGGGATTCGATTGCAATAAATTGTCAAAGTTTATCACGGTTATTATTTTTCAACTCAATTAATAAATAATGGTTTGGAATAGATCATAAATTAAATGTCGGATGTTGTGAATGTTGCAATAATGTCTGTTTTTTTATTTGTGAAATGAGGAAATTATATGTATGAAAAAAGTTAAGTAAGTAATATTAAGATCTCTGTATTTATCATTACTGTAGATAATTATATCTGAGAAAATAGCAAATAGCTGCATTCATGCAGTCATCTTTATTTTGTTTTTAATATAACAGACATTTGGGCTACCATGAATGAAAATATTTAGCTTCCAAAAGCTATCTACAGTTTATAAAAGCTATCTACAGTTTGCAAAAACTATCCTCCGTAAATCAAAGGTAACAATCCTGTTGCCGTTATAAAATATTCATAATAGTAACATATTTAACAAAAAAAATATTAATAATTGCACATGGGATGCATTCCCCCCCCCTCAAAAGGGTCAATGTAGAAAATTTTTTGATCGCCATTTATTATATTTAGTTTGATAACAGGCTTGATTGAGCATAGTCTCTAGCGTTGTGAAACATTTATTTCTGAAAAATGACAATTATTAAAAAAAAAAAGCATTTTTTAGGAGAAGAGGAATAAAGTCTTCAGTTTTTCATTGAATTAAATTCGCGTTATTTCTTCTTAGATATTATAATTTTACCTAGACATGTACAGAATCTGTATTTTTTAGCTTTGAAAAATTCATACATTTTGTAATGTTTATTAACAATGCAAAATGGGAAAAATAAAACACGAATCTTTAAAAACAAGGTCCCGTCAGAACCATGTCCACACAATGTCGAAGGACTCTTTTTCTTTTTAGAAGATGTAGCAGATTATGGGACATCTGTTTCGCTAATTGTTTAACAATGTCAAGTTGTTGCAGTGAAGATATTGTTGGTTTTCACAAGCGTTGTGATAACTAAATCATCACATTTAAAAAATAATGTTAAAATTGTTAGTCGCGTAAGTGTGACATAGTACTAACTACTTTATTACTCCAAAAAATAGAAGTTGATTTTAATAGTTTAATAAAACAATTGATCTCTCTCAATTACAGTGAATGGCACTTTTTATGCGTTTCGACGATCTTTGTTTAAAGCAAAGTATTCAGAATCAGTTTAACAATGGAATCGATAAGGTTGATGGCCGATCAGCTTTCCAATCGCGGATTATATGTAAGTAATCCTAAAATATATTGTTGGGCGAGATTGGGGCGCTGACGCTACCACCTTAAGAGCCACATATCTTGCTCTCATCAGGCCAATCCTGGAATATGGAGCACCAGTCTATAGTTGTGCATCCGCTTCAAATCTTCAACGTCTTGAACGAGTCCAGCTTTCTGCTGCTCGCATTAATACTGGACTCAGAAACAGTTGCCCAAATGACATTGTCTTGTTTGAGGCCAACCTCCAGCCTCTAGGTCTCAGAAGAAATTATCTCCTAACTAAATACTTTAATAAGCTCTCTAGCTTTGGACACCAAAACAGAACAGCAGATTATCTACAAAGGTGGAGCAGCAACCGAAGACTAAAGAAGAATAGCCCATTTAGCCAGGCCGTAGTTAATAACATTCTTGCTGGGAATTTTGAGGATTGCCTTAATAAACAACTTATGGACCCAACTGAAGGACTTCCTGGTGTTTATTTCCATCAACACCTTTCATCGCAAGTTAACAAGAAATTGGATCACCCGGTATTGCTTAAGCAACTTGCTTTGGAGGTTATAAATACTATCCCAAAACACTCAATACTGGTGTAGACAGACGGAAGCAAGACGGACACATCATCATCTGGCAGAGGTGTCTACATTAAATCAATTAATTACTCCCTTAACATCACCAAAAGGAATCCTGATTACTGCTCAGTCTTTAGGAGTGAACTCATTGCTATTGATACGGCCCTGGATTCTCTTCTAACACTACAGGATCACAATAATATTTGAATACTCTCTGACAGTCTCAGTTCCATACAGTACTTATCGCATTGGAGGAAGGTGATAGACAAAATAGGAGATTCAATTCTGCACAAACTCCTCTCACGATTGCGTGAAGTCCACCTCCATTGGATCCCTTCTCACGCTGGGGTTCTGGGCAATGATATCGCCGACACTCTGGCTAAGGAGGGGACAGAAGAAACTTTGATGAAATCAAATTCACTCACCTTCATGAAACTGGCAACGAAAAGGAAAAAAGAAGACAATGTTTCCTGGCTCGTACCCCCCAAACGTCACTGGTACCAGAGCACCCGTTCAGGAGGTGCACTCAACATTCGGTGCAACCGCAAGGAACAGACGGCGCTTTCCATGCTTACCAGCGGACACGTTAAGTCTCTTTCTTTTGAGGATAGTGTGGGGAGAGTAGTTACAGACCATGTCAACCGTGATCTATGAAAAGGTACCCCGACATAGAGTCGAGTTAACATGTCTTATATACTAGTGAATTGTAGTTGTAATTTTGTAGTGGTAGATACGCTACAGTACTCCCCCACTAGAATTATATCTGTGATAGAATTCGATGAACGAATACCACTAGTTGATTCATTGCTGTTTTGTGTGAAGTCGGGAGAGCTGTATTAAGATCACCGTATTTTTTTAGTGCTGAATGTGAGAGGTGTATTAACTTCACGGTCGTTGTCGCTCCTGTGTTGCCTTTAGCAGTCGAGTGTAAGCGTTGTACGTTGTGTGTGATTGAAACTGAGCAGCAACAGCGCTAGGAGGTGGATGATGTTGCAGTCACAAGTAGCAAGTCAACTGTTCAATGTGGATCATCCATCGAAGTAGGCGATATTGCGTAGGTAGGCGTGTTCATATCGAAGTCCGCGTTACTGCCTAGGTAGGCGTGTTCACATCACGTCCGAAGGTCACCAATGTGGGGAGAGTAGTTACAGACCATGTCAACCGTCATCTATGAAAAGGTACCCCGACATAGAGTCGAGTTAACATGTCTTATATACTAGTGAATTGTAGTTGTAATTTTGTAGTGGTAGATACGCTACAGATAGTGTTAAAATCTTCCCAAACTGCCCCAGGTGCCACAACATGCAGGCTTCTCCCCAACATATCCTGGACTGTCTTGGACTGGACAAGAGGGACATTCTAAATAACCCCCTTTTGGTGGCCGACTTCCTCCGGGTTATGAATTTCATGGACATTGTTTAGCCCTGCTAATTTTGGGGATAAGGAAGAAGAAGAAGGTGTAGGTAAAATCTTTAAGTCATTGAAATGTTGGTTTTAGGGCTTTAGATCGTCTGATTTAAAAATATTTTGTTAGTTGTATTTAATAATACTCGTAACTACTAAAATAAATTTTAAAAACTAAGCTTTTCAAATAAACTTACAAAGAAAAACTTTTTTTATTTTTGTCAGATATGAATTGAAAAGCGTAGGAAGTATCAATTTCAAAAGACGTTGGAAGAAATGTCGGTGATGAGGAATTTTATTAGGAAATTACGTTTTACCCTTTGATGAGGAAGTGATAAGCTCCACTTTTTTCTGTTTTTTTGTCTGAAAAAAAATTATTATATCTTTTTTAATCAACTTGAATGCGGTGGGGGATTGTTAGAAGTTTATTAGGAAATCAAACTTACTTTATTTTTATTTATTATGAATTACCGTCATTCGGGGCTACTTTGTGCAGGATTTCGCAGTTTGTGAACTTTGACATGTAAAAAAACTATGTTAATTCAAACTTTAGTAAAATTTATCGATATCATATTCATAACTGGACTCAGACGAATGAATTTGATCAATATTGGCATTATTTTTATGCAATATTTATGAATAATAAGTTAAAACACACCTTGCACAAAATAGCCCCCAAATGGGGCTACTTTGTGCAGCGATAGGAATTCAGTTTAATAATCATGTTTTTAGTAAAATATTGATATAAAATTGTTAAAAAAGTTAATTGTTGACATTTTTAAAGACAAAAACATCAAGATATGTAAAGATATTAGTTTGAAAATAATTTTCAGCGTTAAAAAAACACTTTTTTTGAAGAATTTTTTCTTAAAAAAATGTTTATTTCAAAACATTTGAGTTTAAACAAAAGGAAACCATATACATTTTTAAACATTGAAATGGATGAAATTTTAAAAATAATAATTATTACATATTCATTAACATTTATAATATTGTTAAATTTGAACATAACATCCTTGAATGAACATGACAGAACTTGCTCTTCAGTTTCTGTCAAAATCACCTGATGTCCTATAAAATATATTTTTATGTGTTAAATCGTTTGATTAATTCATTAGAAAAATCTTTGTAGAAGAAAAATAATAGTTTACCAGTAAGTTTCACGTGTTTCTTGTGAATTTTATTAGAGATAGTATTTCTGTGGATTTTGTACTTCCGAGAAGCTTCTGCAATCGACATACCACCAGCAACTGCTTGCAAACATTGTTGCAGCTTTTCTAAAGTGTAATCACGGTAGTTTCTCATTCCAGGTATTTTTTTATAACGTCTGACCATTTTTCTGTCGAAAAAAAAACGAATGAAACTTTGCACAAAGTAGCCCCAAAGTGCATTTTTTTTTCATTTTCCGTTTATTTGTTATTAAGTTTCAAATTTTTTTAAAGCTAACATGATATAATTGTTTATTAATATATAAATAAAAAATTTGGCACTAACGACAATGGTTTTATCAACGTCTTTGCATTTCACAGCTAAAGTTTCCACGTACACTTTTCGACATCCGACGTCCTCGGAAAGTTGTTGACATTGGATGAACGAAACACACTCTGAGATTGTTTTAAAATTCGAAAAAATGTTTGTAGTAGTAGAAGAGACTTCTATCTTCAAATTCCGCACATTTTTAACGTGAAATAAACATAATACTAGCACTTGAAAAATGCCAAATTCGAATTTGCACAAAATAGCCCCCGCTGCACAAAGTACGGTACCTATTATTCGTAATAAGTAATTCATATAAATATCTGTATGCAGTTATAAATCAATGGAAAATTGATGAATTTCCAAAATTTTAATAAATAATTCATTAGAAGTTTTAAAATCAAATAAAATTTTTAAAAAAGTTTAACATTTACCTTATTCTGACTCTATGGAAACATCAAAAAATTCAGTAATATTTACCAAGACACTTTGGTTATGGTTTTGGTACAATTAACAATGAAATTTATTTCTATAATGAGTGATAAACTTGGTAAATATGGCAAAATTTGGTAATTTCATCATAATTCCTTATAGCAAAGCATGAAAACCATTTATTCCGTAAAATTTATTTTTCAGTTTTGTATTTTTTACTAAATGTGTGGTAATAAAAATTATAATTTTGAAACCAGAATTATTTTTGGTAAGCCGTTACCATATGAACGGAAAAATTACCAAATTGATGGTTGTACTGCATATTTTTGTTTCATTAACCAGAATTATAGTTTTATTTTTACCAGAAATATCATTTCCATACAGTATAGTAATTTTACCAGAATTGTTTTCTCCATTTATAAATTAATAGGAAACAGAATTTCTTTTTTTGAATAAAACATCCATTAAAAAATTCCTTGATCCTTAAATAATTTTGTTAGAAAATATAAGAAAGTAATCAAAATAATCTAGGGTAAGCAAAAGAGAAAAACTTTAAAATAAGACGCCTTTAAGAAACTATTTTTGATTCATAAAAGTTTGTTGAAAAATTTTAGTTTTCACTTTAATTCAAACCTCAGTTTGATTGAAGAAATAGATAAGTAAAATTTTAAAACATAAACAAAAATCAATTTCGAAAGAAATTAATGACCTCGCTTCTATCATTAAATTTAATAATACCAGAATAAACCCTTAAAAAATATTTTGATCAACTTCAAAAGCAACTTGCATATCTTTTTAATATAGTTTTCGTATATAAAATGGTTTTCTTTAATCATATATTTTTAGTGCTCTCTACCCTAAAAAACTATACACCCCAGAAATCATTTTAAGCATAAAGAAATATTTTTGTATTAAAAGAAAAAGTGTTTATGCATAAAAAAGTTTTATCCTTGGAAAAAATTTAATAACTGAACAGTTACGATATAAAAAAAAGTAAAGCTTAAATATATATATAAGACCTTAAACTACATTTCAATAAAAATCAAGTCAAAATTGGTTTTAATTTCTTATTGTTTTTTTTTTTTTTTTTTATCACTATGACCGCATGAGAACACTTAAGTGTACATTTTGGTTTTATAAAAAATACTCTTCCTTAAAAAGAACAGAATTGCATAAAACATAACAAAAACAATTTATTTTAATGAACTGCTTGAATTATTTCACATTTAAAAATTCCTGCAAATGTTTAAAAAATATTTAACATTACTTTCTTACTAAGCAATATTTTTTTTTCAAGTTAAAATAAATGCTTGGATAATTTAATTTTCAACTAAGAGAAAAAGAAACAAAGAAAATTTTTAAAGTTTAAAAGTAGAAAAAAATAAGAATTTCAAACTTTTTAAATTAATTTTACAAAAACCTTTATTTTTCTTTGTTTTCTTTATATATTCTTTAAATAAAACATGAACATTGTATCATCATAAAAACATTTTACCTCCTTAAAAAATGGCTGACCGGCAAATTGAATGGCTAGCATGAATCAAAGCAATAGTGCCAATTCAAATAAAAATCTCCGATATTCTATATTAGCTATCCCCGTTGTCTTCTTCATAAAAACATCTTCATTTATTTTCTAAGATTAAGTATCTGAAGACGAAAAGTGTATTTTTTTGTAATTCATGAGCTCCTTTTCTGCCATCTAACTAAAACAGTGAACATTTTTCTATACTTTATATGGGTACTCATTCCAAATATGGAATATAAATTACATTCTTAAGGGATCGACTGAAAATTGAAAGAAAAAATGCAATTAGTTTATGTAACAATATTTCGGCTTAATACACTGAGAAAACATCTATGGTCAAAACTACCAGGATATCGTAACATTTACCGTGTTTCTGGCTCTATTGAAACATCAAAAACCTCAGTAATATTTACTGAAGCGCTTTGGTAATGATTTTGGTAAAGTTAATAATTAAATATGGTTTTATAAGAAGTATTAAAATTTAGTAAATGTGGTAAAACTTAGCAATTTTATCATGATACCTTAGAGCATGGTATAAAAATCACTTATTCGGTTAAATTTACTTTTCAGTTTGTTATATTTTCCTAAATGTGTGGTAATAAGTAATATAATTTTGAAAACCAGAAATTCTGGTAAACTGCTTGCCATATGAACGGAAAAATTATCAAATTAATGGTTTAAATACCGTATATTTGAGTTCTTATTACCATCAGAAGTATGGTTTTTTACCAGAAATGTCACTACATACAGTACAGTAGATTTTATCAGAATTTGTTTCCTTCGTACAAAGTTAAAAATTAATTTTTAATAAGAACTTATTCTTATATATTACCAATCTCGCTTTTCGAATAATTATTCAATTACCATGAATATAAATTTATCTTCATAGCATCAAACATCCCATCAATCAAGGAAAATCAAATTTTAAAAAATATTTTAAAAATTATATTTAATTTGAGTTAAATTTTTATCAAGGGTATGAGAGGGAACGGTTTTCCCCATTGCTTTTTTTTCGATTAAGCTCTCTTTTTTTTGGATAATTTTGCTGATTTTTAATGCTTTTTTAAAAAACCATCTATTGAAAATTTTAATTATTTTTTTACTTTTTTATTATCTACGAAAAACGTTGCTCTTTTAAAGTTGTTTAAAATTTCAAAGTTGTGCGCGCAGTATCAAACTTTTCCATCTCATTATTTGGTATGAATTAAGAAATAAGTAAAATCATTTGACAACGCGCGTTATAAAACATGTTCCACGTGTTATTTTAAAAGAAATGGGTCAACAATGTTTGAATTTCTTGTTGCGCTCTCTAAACGTTTCCACTACAAAAGTGGTTTTTATACTGTAGGGTATCTACCACTGCAAAATTACAATTACATTTCACTAGTATATAAGACAAGTTAACTCGATTCTATGATGGGGTGCCTTTTCATAAATGAAGGTTGACATGGTCGATATCTACTATCCCCACATTGGTGACCCGGACGTGATGTGAGCATGCCTACGTTGGCAGAAACGCCCACTTCGATATGAATACGCCTACATTGACAGTAACGCCTACTTCGATCTGGAAACGCCTACTCCGATGATGGTCCACATGGAACAGTTGACTTGCAACTTGTGACTGCGACATTAACCACCTCCTCTCACTGTTGCTACTCAGTCTCGTCTCGATCACGCATAACGTCGGCTTGCATACACTCGACTGCTAACGGCAGCACATGAGCGATTACGACCGTGAAGTTAATACACCTCTCACATTCAGCACTAAAAAAATACGGTGATCTTAATACAGCTCTCCCGGCTTCTCACAAAACAACAATGAATCAACTAGTGGTATCCGTTCATCGAATTCTATCACAGATATAATTCCGGTGGGGGAGTACTGTAGGGTATCTACCACTACAAAATTACAGTTACATTTCACTAGTATATAAGACATGTTAACTCGATTCTATGATGGGGTATCTTTTCATAGATGAAGGTTGACATGGTCGATATCTACTATCCACGCAATGTTCGGCTGAACAGTGACAATCAAAATATAAATTTCTCGAAGCTCATAATAATAAACAAAAAATGATTAATTGGAGACATTTATTGCAAAAAGTACAGCATTAATTTCTCAATGCAAGAACTACCGGAATTATAATTTTAGTCAAGAAATTTTAGCCTTTGTGCTAGTTTTGGTGAGGATCGTGTAATGTCCAAAGCTTTTTGGGATGCCGGTTTTCTCCTTCAACTGACTTACACCCTTTGATTTTTTTGTTTGGGGATTCCTAAATGACCTTGTTTTGGAAGAGGAATTTATGTCAGGCTTCCTCGTTCATCCGATTTAAACCTTTTGATTCCTTGTTTAAGAATTTCTTAAAAACCGTGCTTTGGAGTAGGAATTATCTCCGCCTTCCTCGTTCACCCGACTTGAACCCTTCGATTTCTTGTTTAGGGTTTCTTAAAAGACCGTGTTTTGGAAGAGGACTTATGTCAGGCTTCCTCGTTCAACCGACTTAAAACCTTTAATTCCTTGTCTAAGAATTTCTTAAAAACTGTGTTTTGGAGGTGGAATTATGCCCGGCTTCTTCATTCACCCGACTTAAACCCTTCGATTTCTTGTTTAGGGTTTCCTAAAAGACAGTGTTTTGGAGAAGAAATTTGGACTTTACCTCATTGGAAAGCAGCACAACCCGCGATGTTGCTGGAATCTCTCTACAGTTTCTTCGCGCTGTAATTGAATACCCTCTCAACAAGTAATTGATATCAATAGAGCACCCGTTAGCCCCATTCTGTAATTGAATAAATATTAATGAAATTGAATAATGAATAATAAATGTTAATGTAATGTTATTGAATAATTGAATAAAATCTCTCCGAATATGATGCCGAACAACTCAGGGAGCACTTTATTCCGGGTTAATACCAAATCGAACTTTCATACACGATTTAAAGGATGTAATTTAAATGTAAATTTAAAAATAATAAAAATATGATAGAATTAGCTTATACCGAATTCTAGCATCATTCACACAAACATGTTACTGGAAACATCGATGCGTTGGCACACTTTTTTTATCGCCAGAAGTTAGTAAATCGAGAGTTTGTTGGCGAGACTTCGTTGCTTTTATGAGTTGTTGAGATTTGATTGAATGATTTGTTGTTCGTCGTTAAAATAGGTATGTATTTTTTAATTGTTTAATATTTTAGTTTTTAAATCTCTGTGGATTGCATGAAGGGCTTTTAACATTTATAATTTATATCAGGTTCCGTTCTGTTAAGCCAAATGTCGAGTATGTCCTTGTGTTATCTCTGTGCCACTCGTGTGTTTGATTTACAAACTAATTTTAATTTAAAAATTGATGTGTATATTATTCTAAATTAATGATTCTTACTTTTTATTGAATCATGAGAATGTATTTACTGACTTTTTTGTGTATCTTATTTACTATAATTAGAAATTTTACTGCTACTGAATGTAAAAATGGTGACGGCTACTTAACACAACGTACTGTAATAGAACATTCTTGGTGTAGTGAAACACCACTTTAGTAGTTGCCACATTTTTGGTGTTAAGATACACGAAAAATTTTTACAGTATACTTCATTGTAGTAAAGTACAATACCATTAAAGTATTAAATACAAATAATGCATCAAATAACAAATTACATCAATAATTCAATAATAAAAAAGTGTCATATCCATTAAAAAAATTTTCAACTCAAATAATTTATGAAGTAGAATTTTAAAACTTTAAAATATTTTTTATGAGCATGATTATATTGTTAAGAATTTCTCAAAAAAACCTAAATTACTATTATTTCTTTAACTGTAATAACTATAATTCTAAATAATTAAACTATAATATTTTTAAAACGCAAAAAGAGGCTTTAAATATGAATATTACGAAGAGGCTTCTTATTTATTATTTTATGAAAAAACAAGCTTCTTTCTCAGAACATTTCATTAAATAATGAAGAGATAAATAAACTTGCAGTGAAAATATCGTTAAAACTTTCTCTATAAAATAGACCACTTGCATTGAATGTACTGTCGATTTACTTAAATCAATTGCCTGCAGCGAAGCAAGAAAAGGTTAAAAACATGACGTAGAAAAAGCTACTTCATTATTTTTCCATTTCTCGGTCAAATATTTTACAAAAGAATAAGATAATAATGTCTTAGCTTCAGGAAATTATTTATCTTTATGATGTTTACGTTTTATTCTAAAAGATTTACTTTCAAAAATATTCATAATCACTGATTTAGATCAGAACTTTGGATAAATAAAAATCTTTCAATGCAGTTAGAATTAAAATGGGTATAGCTTTCTTGTGCAAGGTATTTCTTTTTATTAAATTCCTTTGTCTGGAACATTAAAATAATATTTATTTTTGTCAAATTTATTCCAAGTTTCGTAATAAATATTAGGTGTATTATGCAAATCTAAGGTGTGCCGTAACAGTTTTTTTTCGAAAGATAAGCAGTTATCGGACAAAAAGTTTTGATTTGCGCTAACAATGATTATAAGCAATAATAAGATAATTACCCAATAAGGTCAAACGAATGATTTAGAACAATTAATTCCTAACAAAAAAATTTCTGAAAAAAAAAATTTTTCAGACAAAACGTTTTAATTTGTACTAGCAATGAATATAAGCAATAACAAAATAAGTTCTACCAATAAGGCCAGACGAATGATTTAGCACAATTAATTCATAACAAAGATTTTTTCTGAAGAAAAAAAACAATATTTAAACAGAAAGTTTTGATTTGCGCTAGCATTGATTATAAGCAATAATAAGGTAATTCTAGCAATAAGGCCAAGCGAAATATTTAGAACAATTAATTCATAGCAAATATTTTTTCTGAAAATAAACAGTTATTAAACTGAAAGTTTTGATTTGCACTAGCAAAGAATATAAGCAATAATAAGATAATTCTACCAATGAGGCCAAACGAATGATTTACCAATAATTCATAACAAAAAAAAAATTCTGAAAAAAAAATTGTTTCGGACAAAACGTTTTAATTTGTGCTAGCAATGAATATAAGCAATAACAAGATAAGCTCTACCAATAAGGCCTGACGAATGATTTAGCACAATTAATTCATAACAAAGATTTTTTCTGAAAAGAAAAAAGTTATAAAAAAGAAAGTTTTGATTTGCGCTAGTAATGATTATAAGCAATAATAAGGCAATTCTACCAATAAGGTCAAGTGAAATATTTAGAACAATTAATTCATAACAAATATTTTTTCTGAAAATAAACAGTTATCAAACAAAGTTTTGATTTGCGCTAGCAATGAATATAAGCAATAATAAGATACCAATAAGACCATGCGGATGATTTAAAACAATTAATTCATAACAAATATTTTTTTCTGAAAATAAACAGTTATCTGACAGAAAGTTTTGATTTGCGCTAGAAATTAATATAAGCAATAACAAGAGAAATTCTATCAATAAAGCCAGACGAGTGATTCAGCACAATGTTTAGGTTTAAAGTATTGATCTAAGCTAGAGTTCTTACATTTATCGTTGTTAAAGAGCAACTGCTTACGAGCTACATTCTCTGATTGATTTATTCATATTTCACGAATAAACTTATGCTGAATCTTCAAAAGAAAGATGATAGGAAAATAAAATCGAATTCGAAACCGAAAATTTCAATATAATCCGAACCGATTTTCAAATTCTGCTCAACAAAAATTTTTGTTAATCAGTGAAAAACGTATAATTAACTGGGTCTACAAAAAGTGCAGAATAGATAAATAAAAAATGGATTTCTTATCTGAAACGAACACTAAGAGTCGTGCTGAATCATACAGGATCTTAACTTATTATCAGCAAATTCAAAAGGATAAAAGTGGGCGTTAAGTAAGTAAAAACTTTACATTAAACAGAAGGTCGCAAACGACGTTGAGAGGACGAAAATCTCGGAAAACGCAAGTAAGCTCTCTGCTTAGATGAGACGAAAGGTGAGCATCAGTTGAGGTTTGCCCTAGCATCGCTCCGACGGGCATCAAAAACACACCTGAAATCTTCGAGCGACTCCAAGAATCGCTTTTTCGTCGTTGTAGACTTCAAACAACTCTTGTAAAAATCAAACCAAATAAACATTTTTTAGCTAGCCAACTTCTAGTATCTTTAGTAGTCATTTTCCAGCGTGACGTCGAGACCTGCATTCGTTTTTCGTAATTTGTTCTATGACAATTTTGTTGTTCTATTGCTTACATATGTTCTATGGTAAGTTTCATTCCTCTTGATGCTCTTTATCACCCCTCTAAATTTTTTGTTTAGAACACCCTGCATATAATTTCAATATGTTAAAAAAAAACTTCAGCAACCAGCAATTTTTAATGAGCTTCTGGTTCCGAATATTTCACAAATAGCTAAGCTGAGACTTTAAAAAAAAAAGTAAATTTCCATTTGAAGCTGCAGTGTATAATTGCTAAGAAGAAAACAGCTTTCTTAGTTAAAACCGATGGCGCCTCAATATAAAACTAAAATTAGATATAAAAAATTGCAAGAAACCAGCCAATTTTTGACGAGTTTTGTCAACCGCACATTTCACAAAGTTAACTGCGACGAATCTCCAAAATAAAAACTAATGGGAAAATAAATTCGTATTTGAAACCAACAAACTTCAATATAATTAAAACCAGTTTAGAAATAGACGCATATTTTACTGAATCTAAAAAAGAAACGAACTTACCAGAAAAATAATAGTACTTTATTTAAAACCAGCAGCTTCAATATATAACGACAATAATTTAAAAAAAAAAGAAAAAATTCTTTCACAACTAACAAGTTTTCGTTGAATTTTGACAACAACAACACTAGTAAACTACAATGAATCTCCGAAAGAAAAACTAAACTGGAAATAAATTCATATTTGAAGCCAACAATTTTCAAAAGTTAGAATCAATTTAGGAAATTCTATACAACAAAAATTTTTTGTAGGTCCATGAAAACCGCATATTCCAGGCAATCTACAAAAATATAGAATGGATAGAAAAAAAAAGCAGTTTTTCACATTTGAAAGTAGAATCCTGATAATAGTTCGAATCAGGAGCCAAGAAATATTTTTATCGACCTCTGTGATAGTTTGTTATTTATCTTTGCTCAAAAGTAAGTACCAAAGAAAGCTTAAGCTAGATTTTGCTAACTTTAATCAATGAATCAAATAAATGCCTGCAAAATTCTCCCGGAGCCGTTCATTTTATTCATTTTTAAGCTCTTAAATTATTTAATCGAACCTAAAACAATTTAAAATCTTCCAACGATTGAATCAAAAATCTAATAATAAGAAAAGCATTTAGTGGCAATTCCTTTTTATTTTAATATTTTTCAAAAACATATTCCTTGAATGATATACAAAAAAAAATTCGACTTTTGGATTACTTTTTTGAAGTGAAGAAGAAAACATAATTAAATTTGAACAGCAAAAGAGAAGTAATTTTTTATATCAAAATGCATAAAATTTTTTAACCTTTTTTCAAAGTAAAAAAAAATTAAACGGTTTTCATTAAAGTATTTTTGTTTTTTTATGAAGTGGTTCCAATGAGTTTGATTCTGTTTTCACTAAAATTGAATTTTATTTAAGTTATTAAATATTTACATCAAAATATATTTCATGTTTTTTCGGCAAATTATTTATCTGATAAAAATATATAATAACTTTAAAGTGCAATCCTTACAAAAAAAAATGGCCTATAATTATTAATAGGCATTATTTTACAAATATTAATGATAAAGAACACCTTTAACTGTCTAAACCAAAGGAGACTGTGTTTGTACTTTTATAAGTAGAAAAACGCATACAAAGAACAAGTAAAAATATTAAAATAACAAATGGCCATTTTGGTACAATGAACAAGTACACTCTGCCCAAAAATATAGACATAATTTCCTAAATCGTACCACTAGCAGACGTTTCAAAAAACAATTACATTTAATTTCTTAACTCACAAATATTATTACTAAGTAGTTAAATTACTGTATTTTATTATTAAAATATTTCGAATGTAACTGTCAGGGATTTATAACTGATAAAAATTGTGAAAAATGATGCGATTTGAGCAACTTTTCAATGTGTTTATTAAGTTTTCTTGAAAACAAAATTTCCTATTTCTTAAAACTAAAATTTAAAATTGTTGAATAGATCTTTTAAATTTGTTATTTAAATTTGTAATTTTACATTGTTATTTGGTTCGTAATTATAGTTTACTACTTTATTTATCTCCGATTTAAAAAACTTAGGTGTTTCTAAATTTATTGTTTTCTAAATCTATTATTTTCTAAACTGCATATTTAAGTAAGAAAAAGATTTTATAAAAAAGATAAAAAAGTTTCCAAAGAAAAGATAACTTAGAGGCAGAAAAGGTAAGGAAAAGAAAAGAATTGACAATTTTCAGTTTTAGAATGATTTTCAAGTATTATTAGCTTCGGTGGTTTTAAATCTATTGCTTTCTAAATCTATTGTTATCTAAGCTGCATAATTACGGCCAAATATAATTAACATTAATAGCGTAAATGTCAGTTCCATCAAAAATTCTTAAATAGGAGCCTCATTGCTTGCTCCAGAGTCTTCTGGATTGAGTTCGAAACTACAAGACTGTAGAGTTGAACATTAGTAGTCATCAACTCAGAATTGGGTAGGTTGTTCAACAACTGTAATAAAATTATTAAAAAAAATTGAAATTTTACTTGAAATTTCTGATTCCTAAGTAGCTGCATACCTTAAACTAGTATTTTCATCCAGCTTGAGTTCCAATTAAAATTTCAGAAGTTACGAAAATTAATGGGAAATTTTATTAAAAATTCAACTTGACTTTATTATAAAATTTCTACTCTCTAAAACTGTTGTAAAAAAAAGGACTCGACATTTATTTTATTCGCCATTGTTGCAAAATCTTAAAACTCTCGAAGAAAAAAATATGTCCGCCATTTTTGCACTTCAACGACGCTTATATTTTTATACTGCATTTTTCTCTCAAATTAGCTTCCTCTCTGCCAACAATAAAATTTGATTATTTTATCGAATGGAATTTAAATGCAACATTCAGACATTTACTGCATATAGCAACACTGTAAAAAAAAATTGTTTTGCAGCTTCACTAAAGTTTGACAATATTTGCGATCCCAAATTTATTAGGGGGATAATTTTAGAGCCCTTCAAAATGATCGTGATGGACGCTAAAAATCTTTTCTCCCAGGAAACCTTCAATAACTCTCAAGGATAAAGGATATAACTCTGTCTAGAGCAAAACTTGGCTTTTAACGAGGAGGCCTTCCATCTTAGTGGTCAGTAAATTGTTGCAGCCATAAAAATATACGACCGACAGATATTAACCATAACTGTTGCCGCCGATATCCCCATACAGGACCAAAAAAAAAATGATTTTTGGAACAGTTGTTGGTTGAACTTTCGTTGGAATATTAAGTAACAAACTATTGATCAGAATTTTTTATGTTTGATTTATGATTATCTTAAATATTGCAAGAAAGTTAGAGGAGCTAATGTGAAACCACTGAAACTGGAAAAAATTTGAATAAAGAAATTTTGATTTAAAGTGTTTATAAACTTCCTGTTGTTATTTCCCTTAAGAGTAATGATGAGTATATTCTTTTGAAAAAATAAATACGAATGCAAAATAAGTCATCCTTGTTTACTCCTTAAGTATAATGTATGAAATCTTACGCTTTGTTTATTATTAGCTTGAAACATTATTTTTTAGAAAATTGAATCAAGTAGAAAAAAGGATTTAAAAATAAAACACAACAAGAATATAGCAGAAATGCAGAAAGATTCATAACAAAAGATATAACTATAATGCTTTTATTATTATTATTATTATTATTATTATTATTATTATTATTATTATTATTAAAATTGCCTAAGACTTTGATGTATGTTAGATCTAACGAATGAAAATATCTAATGCAGTACGACGCGACTATTAAAAAGTGGTTGTTAG